>NC_070584.1:35921582-35936582 GCF_027409825.1 Scomber japonicus
GCAGAGGAGGAGCAGGGGAGGAGGAGCAGGAGGAGGAGGAGCAGGAGGAGCAGGAGGAGGAGGAGGAGCAGGATGAGGAGCAGGTGGAGGAGGAGGAGCAGAGGAGGAGCAGGAGGAGGAGGAACAGGAAGAGGAGCAGGTGGAGCAGGAGGAGGAGGTGGAGCAGGAGGAGCAGGAGGAGGAGGACCAGGTGGAGCAGGAGGAGCAGTAGCAAGAGGAGGAGGAGAAGGAGGAGCAGGTGGAGCAGGAGGAGAAAGAGGAGCAGCAGGAGGAGAAGGAGGAGCAGGTGGAGCAGGGGCAGAAAGAGGAGCAGCAGGAGGAGGAGCTGGAGGAGCAGGAGGAGCAGGAAGAGGAACAGGAGGAGGAGGAGCTGGAGGAGCAGGAGGAGCAGGAGCTGACATGTTGTTTCCTGCAGGAGGTGCCACTCAGCCTCCACTCCTCAGGTTACCATGACGACAGACGGGGGCTGCTGAACATCCTGTTGGATCACGTGACTCCTGACCTTAACTGACAGGCTGCCGTAGTTCCAGCTGATTCATGGAGCCTGTTAGCTCCTCTCTTTGTTTGAAACCAGACACTGAACACAAGCCCCGCCCACTCCACCAGGGCGGGTGGGGGCTAACGGAGGTAACCATGGTAACACCCTCCCCCCTCATCCCCCCCACATCCCCCACCCGGCCCCCCAAAAACCAGAGACTCACTGAAACCAGTAAAGCTCTCTGGACTCAAACACAAACATCAAACCCAGGTCCAGTGAAGTTGGGACGTAAAATAAAAACAGAATATAATAAAAGATATAAATCCTTTTCAACTTTTATTTAATTAAATACACTACAAACATATTTAATGTTCAAACTGATAAACTTTATTGGGTTTTTTGCAAATATGCACTCATTTTGAATCAGCTTTCCTTTTAACACTCAGCAGCGTTTGAGAACTGAGGACTAACCCGACGGTCTGGTACCCGGACCGCAGGCGAGACGGTCTGGTACCCGGACCGCAGGCGGGACGGTCTGGTACCCGGACCGCAGGCGGGACGGTCTGGTACCCGGACCGCAGGCGGGACGGTCTGGTACCCGGACCGCAGGCTGGACGGTCTGGTACCCGGACTGCAGGCCGGACGCTGCTTGGATGGCAGCAAACCCTGTATGTACCGTTCAGCTTTAATGGTAATAGTTACCCCCATACCATCACAGATGACCTGGTAATGGTAGGTAGGTCAGTATTAATGGTAATAGTTACCCCCATACCATCACAGATGACCTGGTGATGGTAGGTAGGTCAGCTGTAATGGTAATAGTTACCCCCATACCACCACAGATGACCTGGTAATGGTTGGTAGGTCAGTATTAATGGTAATAGTTACCCTCATACCACCACAGATGACCTGGTAATGGTAGGTAGGTCAGTATTAATGGTAATAGTTACCCTCATACCACCACAGATGACCTGGTAATGGTAGGTAGGTCAGTATTAATGGTAATAGTTACCCTCATACCACCACAGATGACCTGGTAATGGTAGGTAGGTCAGTATTAATGGTAATAGTTACCCCCATACCATCACAGATGACCTGGTAATGGTAGGTAGGTCAGTATTAATGGTAATAGTTACCCCCATACCATCACAGATGACCTGGTAATGGTAGGTAGGTCAGTATTAATGGTAATAGTTACCCCCATACCATCACAGATGACCTGGTAATGGTAGGTAGGTCAGTATTAATGGTAATAGTTACCCTCATACCACCACAGATGACCTGGTAATGGTAGGTAGGTCAGTATTAATGGTAATAGTTACCCTCATACCACCACAGATGACCTGGTAATGGTAGGTAGGTCAGTATTAATGGTAATAGTTACCCTCATACCACCACAGATGACCTGGTAATGGTAGGTAGGTCAGTATTAATGGTAATAGTTACCCCCATACCACCACAGATGACCTGGTAATGGTAGGTAGGTCAGTATTAATGGTAATAGTTACCCCCATACCACCACAGATGACCTGGTAATGGTAGGTAGGTCAGCTGTAATGGTAATAGTTACCCTCATACCACCACAGATGACCTGGTAATGGTAGGTAGGTCAGTATTAATGGTAATAGTTACCCTCATACCACCACAGATGACCTGGTAATGGTAGGTAGGTCAGTATTAATGGTAATAGTTACCCCCATACCACCACAGATGACCTGGTAATGGTAGGTAGGTCAGTATTAATGGTAATAGTTACCCCCATACCACCACAGATGACCTGGTAATGGTAGGTAGGTCAGCTGTAATGGTAATAGTTACCCTCATACCACCACAGATGACCTGGTAATGGTAGGTAGGTCAGTATTAATGGTAATAGTTACCCTCATACCACCACAGATGACCTGGTAATGGTAGGTAGGTCAGTATTAATGGTAATAGTTACCCTCATACCACCACAGATGCTTTTGAACTTTGCGCTGATAACAATCCGGACGGTCCTTTTCCTCTTTGGCGTCCATAATTTCCAAAAACAATTTGAAATGTGGACTCATCAGACCACAGCACACTTTCCCACTCTGCATCGGTCCATCTCAGATGAGCTCAGAGAAGCCGGCGGTGGGTTTGGGTGTTGCTGATGTATGGCTTCACTTTGCATGGTAGAGTTTAACTAGCGACGAACTGTGTTAACTGACTCTGGTTTTCTGAAGTGTTCCTGAGCCCATGTGGTAACATCCTTCACACATTGATGTTGGTTTTTAATGCAGAGCCGCCTGAGGGGTCGAAGGTCACAGGCATGCAATGTTGGTTTCCGTTCTTGCTGCTTACGTGCAGAGATTTCTCCAGAGTCTCTGAATCTATTGATGGTATTATGGACCGTAGATGATGAAATCCTGACATTCCTTACAATTATACGTTGAGAAACGTTGTTCTTAAACTGTTGGGCTTTTATACCCAATCATGACACTCACCTGTTTCCTATTAACCTGTTCACCTGTTTCCTACTAACCTGTTCACCTGTTTCCTACTAACCTGTTCACCTGTTTCCCACTAACCTGTTCACCTGTTTCCTACTAACCTGTTCACCTGTTTCCTATTAACCTGTTCACCTGTTTCCTACTAACCTGTTCACCTGTTTCCCACTAACCTGTTCACCTGTTTCCTACTAACCTGTTCACCTGTTTCCTATTAACCTGTTCACCTGTTTCCTATTAACCTGTTCACCTGTTTCCTATTAACCTGTTCACCTGTTTCCTATTAACCTGTTCACCTGTTTCCTATTAACCTGTTCACCTGTTCACCTGTTTCCTACTAACCTGTTCACCTGTTTCCCACTAACCTGTTCACCTGTTTCCTACTAACCTGTTCACCTGTTTCCCACTAACCTGTTCACCTGTTTCCTACTAACCTGTTTCCTATTAACCTGTTCACCTGTTTCCTATTAACCTGTTCACCTGTTTCCTACTAACCTGTTTCCTATTAACCTGTTCACCTGTTTCCTACTAACCTGTTTCCTATTAACCTGTTCACCTGTTTCCTATTAACCTGTTCACCTGTTTCCTATTAACCTGTTCACCTGTTTCCTACTAACCTGTTCACCTGTTTCCTACTAACCTGTTTCCTATTAACCTGTTCACCTGTTTCCTACTAACCTGTTCACCTGTTTCCTACTAACCTGTTCACCTGTTTCCTATTAACCTGTTCACCTGTTTCCTACTAACCTGTTCACCTGTTTCCTATTAACCTGTTCACCTGTTTCCTACTAACCTGTTCACCTGTTTCCTACTAACCTGTTCACCTGTTTCCTATTAACCTGTTCACCTGTTTCCTATTAACCTGTTCACCTGTTCACCTGTTCACCTGTTTCCTACTAACCTGTTCACCTGTTTCCTACTAACCTGTTCACCTGTTTCCTATTAACCTGTTCACCTGTTTCCTACTAACCTGTTCACCTGTTTCCTACTAACCTGTTCACCTGTTTCCTACTAACCTGTTCACCTGTTTCCTACTAACCTGTTCACCTGTTTCCTATTAACCTGTTCACCTGTTTCCTACTAACCTGTTCACCTGTTCACCTGTTCACCTGTTTCCTATTAACCTGTTCACCTGTTTCCTATTAACCTGTTCACCTGTTTCCTACTAACCTGTTCACCTGTTTCCTACTAATCTGTTCACCTGTGAATGTTCCAAACTGTTTTTTGATCATTTCTCAACGTTCCCAGTCGTTGCTCCGGTCCCTGGAACATGTTTCAGACATCAAATTCAAAATGAGTGAATATTTGAAAAAAACAACACAGTTTATGAGTTTGAACATTAAATATCTTTGTACTGTATTCAGCTGAATAAAGGTTGAAAAGGATTTATATCATTATATTCTGTTTTTATTTTACACAACGTCCCAACTTCACTGGAACTGGGTTTGTAGAAAAAACTGATTTAATCAATATAATAATAATAATAATTAAAGCTGCAAGCAGCGATGAACGGGCCCTCGCCCCCCCATGCATGTTCCCTCAACTCTGTTCCCTCAGCTCTATGTTCCCTCTCATACTGTTCATATTCTCTCCTCTCAGTTTGTTCTCCTCATAAAAAGTCTTTATACCAAACATTGAAGCACAGATGTGTTTAGAGCATCAATAGTCGATAATCTGACTGATCAATAAATGTGATTAAACCTTGATTCATGTTTCAGAGCAGAGAGACTAAACATCTCCTATCACACAATATCATGTCCTGTTTTACCTCAGACATGAAAATACAGTCATGTGAAAAAATTAGGACACCCTGTTAAACATTCAGTTCTTTATTAAGAAATGTTCACATATCAATGTCTAATCTCATTGATATTTATCTCTGGAAAAGAAAGTTACTCAATTGCAGATAAACAACAAAAAATAACCTTGTTTTACTCATTAAACAAAATATATCAACAAAAATATGTATTCTAATTGAGGAAAAAGTTAGGACACCCTACCCCCTAATAGCTAGTGTTACCCCCTTTGGCTGAAATAACTTCAATGAGACGCTTCTTGTAGCCATCTACCAGTCTCTGACATCGGTCTGAGGAAATTTTGCCCTACTCCTCAACACAGAATTCTTTCAGCTGTGAGATGTTTGAGGGGTTTCTTGCATGCACAGCCCGTTTCAAGTCACCCCACAGCATCTCAATGGGATTAAGATCTGGGCTTTGACTCAGCCATTCCAGGACTCTCCATTTCTTAGTTTTCAGCAAGTCCTTGGTGGATTTACTGGTATGTTTTGGGTCATTGTCATGTTGCAGGGTCCAGTTCCGCTTCAGCTTTAATTTTTTTACAGATGGTCTCATATCAAGCACCCTCTGATACACAGTAGAATTCATAGTGGATTCTATGATGGTGAGTCGGCCAGGTCCTGCTACAGCAAAGCATCCCCAAACCATGACACTTCCACCTCCATGCGTCACAGTTGGTATGAGGTTCTTTTCCTGGAATGCTGGATTTGGTTTACGCCAAACATGTCCTCTTTTCTGATGTCCAAATAATTCAATTTTAGACTCATCTGTCCAAAGAACATTATTCCAGAAGTCCTGGTCTTTGTCTACATTCTCTCTGGCAAACTTCAGTCTGGCCTTCACGTTTTTCTTAGAGAGCAAAGGTTTCCTCCTTGCACACCTGCCATGAAAATTGAACTTGTGTAGTCTTTTTCTGATTGTAGAGGCATGCACTTTCACATCAACAGTAGCAAGAGTGTGCTGTAGGTCCCGTGATGACATTTTAGGGTTGTTGGTGATTTCTTTAAGCATCTTGCGATCTGCTCTCGGGGTGAACTTGCTTGGACGGCCAGGCCTGGGCATGTTAGCAGTTGTTTTGAATGTCCTCCATTTGTAGATTATTTTCTGGACAGTGGAATGGCTGATTTCAAATTCTTTTGAGATCTTTTTAAATCCCTTACCAGACTCATAAGCTGCTACAATCTTCTTTCTGAAGGCCTCAGACAGTTCTTTCGATCTCACCATGGCGCTCACTCTCATTTCAACACACAGGGGCACACCAAACTAAATGTTTGAGGTTTAAATAGGGCAAGCCTCCTTCAAAATGCTGAGTAACAGTGTTCTGATCATTTGCACTTGATGTGATACACCTGTGTGTGATTTTAGCCATTTTAAGTGGGAATGAATGTGGGGGTGTCCTAATTTATTCCTCACCAGAAATTGCATTTTTTTTAAAATTACATTTTACAGAAAGTTTTAAAAAGTATTTTCTTCAGTTTTAAATGTTTAGTTATATTACTTGAATGTGTCAGTATTGTTAAAATTGATATTAAATATCCATATGTCCAAATATGTTAAAAAACACACAGGCTTTCATAGGGTGTCCTAATTTTTTCACATGACTGTATAACATATAATAATGATGTAAATGTATTTAAAGGTAAAATGAGCAGAGGAAGGAAGGAGGGAAGGAGGGAAGGAAAGGAGGGAGCAGCAGAGCTTTGTGGAAGTGTGGGGTTTATTGTAGAACCATTAGAGCCATCAGTCTTCACATTTCAGAATAAGAGCCATCAGTCTTCACATTTCAGAATAAGAGCCATCAGTCTTCACATTTCAGAATAAAAGACATTTGGGGTGTTTTTACAGCTGTTTAATGTTAAAATGGGTTAAATATGACGTATGTAAGGGTTAATGCTAATGCTAATGCTAACAGCATGCTATATAACGACATCATCTCCTCTCCACTGTGTGATAAAGAGCTCCAGTCTGCTGTTAGTGTCGCATGCAGACTCTGAAAGTTGTGTGTTAATAAACTTTATATGGAAGTAAATCTGAGCCGTCTGCTTTTCAATTTGAATTTTTAGCACTGAATTTTTTTTTTCATTGAAATCAGACTTTGAATTTTAAAAGCCGTTGAATTTCAAGAACAGAATTTTTTTTTCCTCTGATTTTTTTCTAATGTTTAAAAAAATTCAGTGTAAAAAAATCCGCTACGTCAGCTACGTCAGCTACGTCTCAGCTACGTCTCAGCTACGTCAGCTACGTCTCAGCTACGTCTCAGCTACGTCAGCTACATCTCAGCTACGTCTCAGCTACGTCAGCTACGTCAGCTACGTCAGCTACGTCTCAGCTACGTCTCAGCTACGTCAGCTACGTCTCAGCTACGTCTCAGCTACGTCAGCTACATCTCAGCTACGTCTCAGCTACGTCAGCTACCGGCAGAAACAACGGTGGCGCTTCGGTGAGTATTTAACATTTTATTTCTCTTGGTAAATAAAATGGTAAATACTCTGTGAACAATTTGATTCAGGGATCGATTGCTTCTGTCTAGTTACCCGGACGTTGACTCTGAATTTGAGACACTGAATTTTTTTAAACATTAGAAAAAAATCAGAGGAAAAAAAAATTCAGTTCTTGAAATTCGATGCAAAAAAATTCAGTGCTAAAAATTCAAATTCAAAAGCAGATGGCACAGATTTACTTCCAGAACTCTGGACATGAATCGTGCAAAAATCGTCCAAATTCGATGCAAACCGTCGGGAGTGAAGCTAAAGCCCGACCGACGTTCATATCTGTGTTCATGCCGTCTGATATGTGCCGATATCTTTTTAAAGCATTTCATGTATATTTGTCCTAAATCAAGTTTAATATACACATTAAACTCTTAGTGTAGTTCACTGTTTAGTTCTCTGATGTCATTTTGTAAATTAAGTTTATTCTTAAACTGTTTAAAGTTTTCCATTTAATCTGTGTTCATGTAAATATTCTGTAAGATTATCAACTGTTATATCGGAATGTTTTTACTCCCTAATATTGGTTCGGTATCGGCCCCAAACATCGGTCGGGCTCAGACTGACACTGTGAACCTTCATGTTCCTCAGAGGATGAACCTTCATGCTCCTCAGAGGAAGAACCTTCATGCTCCTCAGAGGAAGAACCTTCATGCTCCACAGAGGATGAACCTTCATGCTCCTCAGAGGAAGAACCTTCATGCTCCTCAGAGGATGAACCTTCATGCTCCACAGAGGAAGAACCTTCATGCTCCTCAGAGGAAGAACCTTCATGCTCCACAGAGGAAGAACCTTCATGCTCCACAGAGGATGAACATCCATGCTCCTCAGAGGATGAACATCCATGCTCCTCAGAGGATGAACCTTCATGCTCCACAGAGGATGAACCTTCATGCTCCTCAGAGGATGAACCTTCATGCTCCACAGAGGATGAACCTTCATGCTCCACAGAGGAAGAACCTTCATGCTTTTTTTCTCTTAGCGCCCCCTTCAGAATAAAAGTCACACTGCACACATCACAGATCTGCTGATACTGAGCAGCGTGAAACCAGCTGAGGACGAACTCGCCGCCTCGTCTCGACCCAGGATCAGCTGACCTCTCCGTGATGTCATTGCGGGGGGCGGGGCTTGTCTCCGCGGCGGTGACAGCAGATCAGGTCTGTTGGTGGAAGACATGAAGTCCGCGTGTGAGGACACATCACAGCGTCTCAGCTTCATCCTGTTAGTACGGTCTTTATGACTATAAATAAATGCTCTCATTCATCATCAGACACATGACTGTAGTCTGACTGTAATGATCACACGTTAGTCTGACTGTAATGATCACATGTTAGTCTGACTGTAGTCTGACTGTAATGATCACATGTTAGTCTGGCTGTAATGATCACATGTTAGTCTGACTGTAGTCTGACTGTAATGATCACATGTTAGTCTGACTGTAATCTGACTGTAATGATCTCATGTTAGTCTGACTGTAATGATCACATGTTAGTCTGACTGTAATGATCACATGTTAGTCTGACTGTAGTCTGACTGTAATGATCACATGTTAGTCTGACTGTAATGATCTCATGTTAGTCTGACTGTAATGATCACATGTTAATCTGACTGTAATGATCTCATGTTAGTCTGACTGTAATGATCACATGTTAGTCTGACTGTGATGATCACATGTTAGTCTGACTGTAATGATCACATGTTAGTCTGACTGTAATGATCACATGTTAGTCTGACTGTAATGATCACATGTTAGTCTGACTGTAATGATCACATGTTAGTCTGACTGTAATGATCACATGTTAGTCTGACTGTAATGATCACATGTTAGTCTGACTGTAATGATCACATGTTAGTCTGACTGTAATGATCACATGTTAGTCTGACTGTAATGATCACATGTTAGTCTGACTGTAATCTGACTGTGATGATCACATGTTAGTCTGACTGTAGTCTGACTGTAATGATCACATGTTAGTCTGACTGTAATGATCACATGTTAGTCTGACTGTAATGATCACATGTTAGTCTGACTGTAATGATCACATGTTAGTCTGACTGTAATGATCACATGTTAGTCTGACTGTAATCTGACTGTAATGATCACATGTTAGTCTGACTGTAGTCTGACTGTAATGATCACATGTTAGTCTGACTGTAATGATCACATGTTAGTCTGACTGTAATGATCACATGTTAGTCTGACTGTAATGATCACATGTTAGTCTGACTGTAATCTGACTGTAATGATCACATGTTAGTCTGACTGTAGTCTGACTGTAATGATCACATGTTAGTCTGACTGTAATGATCACATGTTAGTCTGACTGTAATGATCACATGTTAGTCTGACTGTAATGATCACATGTTAGTCTGACTGTAATGATCACATGTTAGTCTGACTGTAATGATCTCATGTTAGTCTGACTGTAATGATCTCATGTTAGTCTGACTGTAATGATCACATGTTAGTCTGACTGTAATGATCTCACGTTAGTCTGACTGTAGTCTGGCTGTAATGATCACATGTTAGTCTGACTGTAGTCTGACTGTAGTCTGACTGTAATGATCTCATGTTAGTCTGACTGTAATGATCACATGTTAGTCTGACTGTAATGATCACATGTTAGTCTGACTGTAGTCTGACTGTAATGATCACATGTTAGTCTGACTGTAGTCTGGCTGTAATGATCTCACGTTAGTCTGACTGTAGTCTGGCTGTAATGATCTCACGTTAGTCTGACTGTAGTCTGGCTGTAATGATCACATGTTAGTCTGACTGTAATGATCACATGTTAGTCTGACTGTAGTCTGACTGTACTGTGTTTCTGCAGCTCTCTCTAACAGTCGGAGCAGATTATAGAGCTGTAGAGTTTTTACTGAACATAGAATCGATGTAACGATGCTTCAGGTTTATATTCTGATATTATTTATTTAATCTTTATTTCTGATTAAACACATTTTCTCTGATTTTGTCCAAACTGAAATACTTTATACTTCTACATTTATTAAACAGCTTTTAATTAACAATCATTCATAGTCTCTTTCGCTTCATTTTGTTTTTCTATAAGTTTTATCTTCCTAATGATTTTATTCATCTGTTTCTTTTTTCTTTTTAATATTTTCTTAATTTATCTTTTATTAAACTTTGTCTCTTCCATTTATTTTAGCCTGTTTTATTTTAATAAACCTTTTCTCTTAGTTTTATTTATTTATTATTTTACTTTAATTTTTAAAAACGTTTTTATCTTTCTTTTCTCTAATTTTTTTCTTGTTCTTTATTTTTATTCCTTTTCTTTATGTTGTTCTGTTTTATGATCAGCATGTAAATCAAACTGTGAAACTACATTAACCTGAATGAAAGGTATTGATTGATTAGTTATTACTTATTAGCTCCACATGAAACGTCTCTGACTTCCTGTCTGTGTCAGTCATGATGAGCTCTACTCTGTTATTCATGTTCTCTGATCAGTATGATTGATCAGCTGTTAGTGATCTGCTGTTAGTGATCAGTGATCAAATCAGACGCACTGATGAACCTCATTATGTTTCTTATGTCATTAAATGATGGAACCAGCTTTATATCTACAGTACTGTGTTAAAGTCTGAGGTCATAGTTCCTCAGACTTTAACACAGTACTGCTTATATATTATATATTTATATAATATATAAGCAGTACTGTGTTAAAGTCTGAGGTCATAGTTCCTCAGACTTTAACACAGTACTGCTTATATATTATATATTATATATTTATATATTTATATTTCTACAGAAGGGAAATAAAAAGTAGAATTTTTTTTAGGTTGACAAAGATTTTTAATTCTTTTCTGCTTCTCTGTTTGTTTCTCTGGAAATCTTCTCACACAAACGTTCTCCAGCAGGAAGCACCGTGACGTCATCGATGGTCCGATCGGTTAGAAGATCAGTGATAATCAATCAGCGATAATCAATCAGTGATAATCAATCAGTGATAATCAATCAGCGATAATCAATCAGTGATAATCAATCAGCGATAATCAATCAGTGATAATCAATCAATGATAATCAATCAGTGATAATCAATCAGTGATAATCAATCAGTGATAATCAATCAATGATAATCAATCAGTGATAATCAATCAGCGATAATCAATCAGTGATAATCAATCAGCGATAATCAATCAGTGATAATCAATCAGCGATAATCAATCAGTGATAATCAATCAGTGATAACCAATCAGCTGACATCTTTGGTTTTATAAAAGAAAAAAAACGATCAGGCATGGTTGAAGCAGGAAGTGATGTCATGAGATGATGATGGAGGCGATGATGTCACTGATCCGTCACTTTTATTTTTTTTCTTTTATAAACCCCGACAAAAAAAAAAAAAAAAAGAATCTGCAGAAACTTTACAAAAACCAAATAAATAAAAACTCTAAAATTAATTCACTTCTTTTATATTAGAGAGTTTATAAAGAGGTCAAAGGTCAAAGGTTACAAATCTGCAGGGGCTAACGCTAATGCTAATAAGATGCTCGTCACAACATGACCGGAAACACGAGGGATAAAAAAGTAAAAAGGCTTCGAGAGAAAATAGAAAAAAGTAAAGAGAAGATTTATAAAACATGAGGATGAGGGGACAGGAAGTGATGTCATGTTGTTAGAGGCGGGGCTGTAGGCAGTGGGTGGAGTTTAGTTCCTGTAGTTTTTTGTCCTGGAGCGTCTTCGTCCGTTAATATGTGTGATCAGCAGCAGCAGCACAGCGCCCCCTGCTGGCTCACATGATGCTGCAGCACTTACACGGCTGCTTATCCTTCTTTATCTGCACCGTTCCCTCCGTCTCCCTCGTCTCCCCGTTGCTCGCCGCCGCCGGCGTCACCATCACCGCCGCCGCTGCCGCCGGGGGTTTGGAGACAGGGGGCGGGGCTGTGGAGGCTGGAGGCGGGGCTGTAGAGGCTGGGGGCGGGGTTGAAGCTGATTGGGGCGGGGTTGTGGCTGATGGGGGCGGGGCATCGGTCTCTGCCTCTTCCTGCTTCGCCTCCCCCGGTGATGTTTTGCCGTCGGCGTCGTCGATGAGGACCAGCTCGGCCTTCACCGTGCCCTGCAGACCCAGGACTCTCTTGGTCTGGTCCTCGTCCTCCACGCTCTGGTATCCCATAAACACCATGGTGACGGGTTTCTCCTCGCTGGCCTCGGCCACGCCCGGCTCGCCCTCTGGCTCCGCCTCCAGCCCGGTGATCTCTACCGACCCCTGCGGCGGCTCCGGCGGCCCCGGCGGCTCCGGCCCCGCCTCCTCCTGCTCCTCGGCGGTGGGGAGCGAGGTTACCGTGGCGATGGTCTGCGACATCATGGAGGCCTCGTCGGCTTTGTGGATGAGCTCGTCGACCTCGGAGGAGCTGAGCAGGACGGCGTCTTCACCGTTCATCTCGTGGACCACTGGGAGACAGAGACAGGAGCGCGGTCAGAGACATTTAAGACATTTAGATTCAACCTTTAAAGACAAAAACTAAATCTACTGAACCATTTAACTTTTAGGTCAGAGTTTATCACTTGTATGAGGAATGTAATGCACACAGACCATCAGATTGTGCTATGGTTGCTATAGATACAGGTTGTGCTATGGTTGCTATAGATACAGGTTGTGCTATGGTTGCTATAGATACAGGTTGTGTTATGGTTGCTATAGATACAGGTTGTGCTATGGTTGCTATAGATACAGGTTGTGCTATGGTTGCTATAGATACAGGTTGTGTTATGGTTGCTATAGATACAGGTTGTGTTACAGTTGCTATAGATACAGGTTGTGCTATGGTTGCCATGGATACAGGTTGTGTTATGGTTGCTATAGATACAGGTTGTGTTATGGTTGCTATAGATACAGGTTGTTCTGTGGTTGCTATAGATACAGGTTGTGTTATGGTTGCTATAGATACAGGTTGTGTTATGGTTGCTATAGATACAGGTTGTGTAATGGTTGCTATAGATACAGGTTGTGTTGTGGTTGCTATAGATACAGGTTGTTCTATGGTTGCTATAGATACAGGTTGTGCTATGGTTGCTATAGATACAGGTTGTGTTGTGGTTGCTATAGATACAGGTTGTGCTATGGTTGCTATAGATACAGGTTGTGTTATGGTTGCTATAGATACAGGTTGTGTTATGGTTGCTATAGATACAGGTTGTGCTATGGTTGCTATAGATACAGGTTGTGCTATGGTTGCTATAGATACTGGTTGTGTTATGGTTGCTATAGATACAGGTTGTGCTATGGTTGCTATAGATACAGGTTGTGCTATGGTTGCCATGGATACAGGTTGTGTTATGGTTGCTATAGATACAGGTTGTGCTATGGTTGCCATAGATACAGGTTCTATGGTTGCTATAGATACAGGTTGTGCTGTGGTTGCTATAGATACAGGTTGTTCTATGGTTGCTATAGATACAGGTTGTTCTATGGTTGCTATAGATACAGGTTGTTCTATGGTTGCTATAGATACAGGTTGTGCTATGGTTGCTATAGATACAGGTTGTGTTATGGTTGCTATAGATACAGGTTGCTATAGATACAGGTTGTGCTATTGTTGCCATAGATACAGGTTGCTATAGATACAGGTTGTGCTATTGTTGCTATAGATACAGGTTGCTATAGATACAGGTTGTGTTATGGTTGCTATAGATACAGGTTGTGTTATGGTTGCTATAGATACAGGTTGTGTTATGGTTGCTATAGATACAGGTTGTGCTATGGTTGCTATAGATACAGGCTGTGTTATGGTTGCTATAGATACAGGTTGTGTTATGGTTGCTATAGATACAGATTGTGCTATGGTTGCTATAGATACAGATTGTGCTATGGTTGCTATAGATACAGGTTGTGTTATGGTTGCTATAGATACAGGTTGTGTTATGGTTGCTATAGATACAGATTGTACTATGGTTGCTATAGATACAGATTGTGCTATGGTTGCTATAGATACAGGTTGTGCTATGGTTGCTATAGATACAGGTTGCTATTGATACAGGTTGTGCTATGGTTGCTATAGATACAGGTTTTCAGCGTTTCTTTAACTGGATTTGAGATATTTAGATCTTTATGAAGCTAAAATTCATAGAAAATAAAAGTGAAGCGTTTGGCTCACTGTGAGGATTTAATTTAATTTAATTTAATTTAAAGACCTTCAGCTGGAGTGAAAGACGTCTGATGTCAGCTGAGTTTTTATTTGACTCAAAGCTTCATATGTAGAAAATAAAAGGAGGAAGATGTGAGGAAGAGGAGAGATGTGCTGCTGAGTTCACTGCAGGTTATTCTGACAGTAAAGGTAATCTTACTGCTACACTAACATGAACATTAACAGTCAAACATTCGTCCTGCAGCAGCCAACATCCCGTAAAGTCTCCTCTGATCTTATTTTGTCACCTTTGCGCTCGTCCTCGTAAACTTTGACCCCCTGATGGAGGTCGACAGGAAGTTTGGTGTGAGTGGACAACACTCTGGTTTCCCCCGTCAGCCTGTCGCGCTCTACTTTAATCTCCACCGAGTACATCGCTGGAGGGGGGGGGGGGGGGGGTTAGAGGAGGGGGTTAGAGGGGTCACACAGGGCCAACACACACACACACACACACACACACACACACTGAGCATGCTCTGATGTTAAACTCTGCAGACAGTTTTATTAAATACACACAAACAGTTTTTATAATAAAGTAATAAACATATCTAAATGCTCCAACACTGGATTTTATAAGATTGCAACACTTTTTGGTGCATGAAGGGAAACGATGACGCAGC
>NC_070584.1:35941582-35946582 GCF_027409825.1 Scomber japonicus
ACTGAAAAACTAACAAATCAGAGGACTTCAACATTGCAGTGACACAGTTTCAGCCATCAGTCCCTCAAAGGATTCAAGTACTGGACTCCAAATATTGGTGTTGTTGTTGTTAGAAGACTTTAACCTTTCTAAGCACATTCATCTTTTATCCACATATCACATGTTGGTGCGTAGTCTAAGTTTTCTTGTTATAATCACTCTAAATGAAAGTGAGTTTTGTTCCTGTTTGCTGTCTGTAACACACTGAAGACAACAACTAGTGGCTTCCAGCTCTTCTCTAAAGCTTTAGAGCAGGAGGTCAAACTCATTTTAGTTCAACTTACAGCACAATAGATCTCAAGTGGACCAGACCAGTAAAACCATTACATAATATATAATAGGGCTGTCAGCGTTAACGTGTTAATCGTGATTAGATTAATGCAATCCATAACACGTTAATTTGTTTTAATCACATTTTAATGTTGCAAGCCTTTTTGTCCCTTCTACTCCCCCGTAGACGGCTCCTCTAGCTGTAGCGCTATGCTTTGAAGTGGCCTCCTGCAGTAAACCTACCGCGCTGATGGAAAGTAAGAGAGCTACTGGACTTTTGAACGGCTTGTTTAACTTTAAAACACTTCCAGACGCTTCAGTTGACAAGTCAAAAGTAAAATGCAACCTGTGTCAAACGGAGTTTAACTACCACCGGAGTACGTGGAGTTTGAGTTAGCACCTCCACGCTAAACACCCAGGTGCAGCCAAGCCAGCCTCAGCTCCACCAAAGGACCATTTTGGAGTGTGGGAGTCGCAGCAGAGCCGTGATTGATTCCCAGTTAAGACACTCTGGTAAGAAATGCTTTACATTATGGGCTTAAAACTGCCTTCAAATGGAAAATAACAGGATTTTAAACATGACATTCAAAACGCGACTAATGGCGATTAACTATGGAAATTCAGCGATTAATCTCGATTTAAAAAATTAATCGTTTGACAGCCCTAGTTTAAATATGATCACAACATGCATTCATTGTTTTTTCAGACAGTTATATTCCTGTCAGGGTGGAAACACCTCCGAAGCAAAAAAAAAAATAACTGATTTCTGATCAATCTGTCTTTGTAGAGTTTGATAAAAGTAAGAAACTACACAGGTCAGAGTTGCTGATTCTCTAAAGTTAGTTTTCTAGGATCATACTTTCTCAAACTTGGACATATTTTTCCTTAATTAGTTTCTAATTTTGCAAATACCTGAAGAAATGTGGGGCTGGAATATTATCTGCTGTCTGCTCCTCTAACGATATCAAAGTGCCCATAAAGCTTTTATCTTTCATACCTTTAAGACTCGTATCTAATGGATCATTTCAACCAGGAATAAACGCATGATTTTCACATATTGGATTATCAATGAAAGTATTTGATGCTTTTATGTGCAATCTAATATGCTTCTAGATATTAAGAGTACTCCTAATGACAGAACTCTTCTTGTAATGGTATTTCCTGTTTAGGTGGGGGGGGGGGGCTGTTAAAAGGTCTGATTACAAAGAGTCGGCTCTGATGATGCCAGACTGAGCTTTGGCTCGTTTTCCACCAGGATGTAATGTTTATATGAGCTGCACAGTAGTGAGATTAAAGTGTGGCATCTTTTTATTTAATGAGGTGTTTGGTGATTGTAAGCTTTGTAGCTTCATATAAAGGACAGAATGAGAATGAGAAAGAGGGATGAAAGCATAGACTGTATAAAAGAAACAGACGTAACATCCGTGACGTCACCCATTGGTTTGTGGACTGCTGCTCGGAAGCCAATAGTTTCTAATCTAGGCAGCGCCATCTTGAAAATTTCAGGTGCATGCTGGGAAAAATAAAAACATGTATTCTACTTATATGGGCATGAGGCGGAGTCATGGGCGGAGCGGGGAGGTTGCTATGGTTACAAGGGCTGGATCTGGAGGACATTGGTCAATCAACCTGTCAATCAGGACGTAGCCACGCCCTAATGCATACCCTGCTTTATCGTCACATATAAAATCAGGGAGGCCAAAATGTCCCAAATGAACATCATACTGCATTGAAGAAGGCTTTAAACTAGCGATTGAGACCATAAACACATTTTGAAAACGTTTACTGAGGTTAGAAATCAAGTGAGAAGTTGGTGAATTCTCCATTGACTTGTATAGAGACGGTCGCCCCCTGGTGGCCTTTTGATAGAATGCAGCTCTAAGTTACTTCTCCATTGACTTGTATAGAGACGGTCGCCCCCTGGTGGCCTTTTGATAGAATGCAGCTCTAAGTTACTTCTCCATTGACTTGTATAGAGACGGTCGCCCCCTGGTGGCCTTTTGATAGAATGCAGCTCTAAGTTACTTCTCCATTGACTTGTATAGAGACGGTCGCCCCCTGGTGGCCTTTTGATAGAATGCAGCTCTAAGTTACTTCTCCATTGACTTGTATAGAGACGGGTCATGAGACAAATGTGGTGAAGCTCATGAACGCAACGCTGCCCATCTTTTATAAATCAATCAAATTACAAACTAACTATTGATTAAAACAAACATCTGACAAATATTCAATATAATAATTTAGATTTTAGATTAAACAAGATCAGACCTGTTGATGGTGTCCATCGGGCTCCTGGATTTATATTAGACTAGATTAAACCAGATTACATTTATCAGATTAAACCAGATTACATTTAAAGCAGATCAGACCTGTTGGTAGTGTCCCCCAGGCTCTAAATCTTATATCAGACTAGATTAAATGAGAATACATCAATCAGATTAGATTCATCAGATTAAACCAGATCAGATTAAACCAGATTAAAACAGATCAGAACTGTCCTCCGGGCTCCTGGTTTTTACATTAGACCAGATTAGATTAATCAGATCAGACCTGTTGATGGTGTCCTCCAGGCTCTAAATCTTACAGTAGACCAGATTAAACCAGATCAGATTAAACCAGATAGGATTAATCAAATTAAACCAGATAGGATTAATCAAATTAAACCAGATCAGATTAAACCAGATCAGATTAAACCAGACCTGTTGATGGTGTCCTCCAGGCTCTAAATCTTACAGTAGACCAGATTAAACCAGATCAGATTAAACCAGATTAAAACATCAGATTAAACCAGATAGGATTAATCAAATTAAACCAGATCAGATTAAACCAGATCAAACCAGATCAGATTAAACCAGACCTGTTGATGGTGTCCTCCAAGCTCTAAATCTTACATTAGACTAGGTTAAACCAGAATAGATTAATCAGATTAAACCAGACCTGTTGATGGTGTCCTCCAGGCTCCTGGTCTTGGCCTCATCCTGCTCCAGTTGTCTCCTCACGTCGTCCTGTTCGGGTCCGGCGGACGGTGCTCCCTCCAGCAGCCAGCGCTCCCTCAGAGCCTTCGACTGAACACACACAGGAAACACAATCACACCATCTGCTCCTGAAAAAGCTTTAATTCAACGTTTCCTCCGAGAATCAAATTAGAGTCACTTAGAACAAAACAATGGACAGAAGGAAGCAGAGGTCGTCATGGTAACGAGGTCTGGATGGGATGATCCGGTCACCAGAGGTGATAAAACACTCTGAGATATGAGAGTATCTGCTGTTCATAGAGAATAACTCTGATGATGTGACCCGGCTGTTAGAGTCAGAGCTGCTGAATGTTTAAAACCTGCATTAGTTAATTTTTCTGTCACAGCAGAGACACACTGGGAACATCTGACATATTAACAGCTTATAAAGCAGCTAACATGTTATTTTTATTCTGTTATAAAGATGTTAGGATGACACGCGACACTAATGTCTGTCCTCTGTGTGAGAGTCATGTGATCAGACGTGAACAGCTGTCTGTTATAAATACCGTCACACAGCGGCTGAGAGTCTGAGAGAGAAAGCAGTCGCAGCATTTCTGTCGTTCCTGTCGTTCAGTTCGCTGATCCGAGATCAGCTGCAGATATTTTTACTCTGCAGCTGTTCACAGTTCACGGCTCAGAGTCACTTCACCTCTGGATCCACACGTGCAACCATCTGTACTCTGAACTATACTGTACCATCTATACTCTGAACTATACTGTACCATCTATACCCTGAACTATACTATACCATCTGTACTCTGAACTATACTGTACCATCTAGACTCTGAACTATACTGTACCATCTATACTCTGAACTATACTCTACCATCTGTACTCTGAACTATACTATAAGACTCTGACAGAAACACTTCACTAAGAGTTCATTAGTCTGTAATAATATGAAATGACAGGAGGAGTTAACTCTTACATTCTCTTCAGGGTCAAATCTGACCATTTTTAAACCCTATACACATTTCTTTTCTTTTCCTAACGTAACCCTAACCCTCACACTCTACAAGAATGTACACGAGTCTCCAGCTGAGCGCAGCAGGGTTGGAGTTCTCCTGCAGAACGAGAGGGTCGCCTCCTTGTGACTTGGTGTTTATGGGAGGAAGACTCTGACTGTCTGCGTGTCTGCAGTGAACAACAGCTCAGAGTACCCGGCCTTCTTGGACTCTCTGGGCCCTGGAGGGGCCGCTGAGTCCGTAGTTCTGCTGGGAGACTTCAACGCCCACGTGGGCAATGATGAAGAAACCTGGAGGGGGGCGATTGGGAGGAACGGCCCCATCAACTTGTGTGCTAGCCATGGATCATAACAAACACCAGGATCCAGCATCAGGAGGGTCAGAAGTGGACCTGCTACCAGAACACCTTAGGACAAAGGTCCAGGATCCACTTTGTAGTGGAGTCGTCAGACCTGCGGCCGTATGTCTCAGACACTCTGGTGAAGAGAGGAGCGGAGCGGTCAGCTGATCACCACCTGGTGCTGAGGTGGATCAGGTGGGGGGGCAAGCTGCCGGACAGACCTGGGAAACATAAACCAGTAGTGAGGGTGAACTGGGAACGTCTGGCCCCCATCCACCAGACCTTCAACTCCTCCTCCGGAGGAACTTCTCCTGATTCCTCGGGGAGGTTGAGGAGCGATGTGGATTCTGTCCGTGGAACAGTGGACCA
>NC_070584.1:35951582-35958239 GCF_027409825.1 Scomber japonicus
TCCTTCCTTCCTCCCTCCCTCCCTCCCTCCCTTCCTTCCTTCCTCCCTTCCTTCCTTCCTTCCTCCCTCCCTCCCTCCCTTCCTTCCTTCCTTCCTTCCTTCCTTCCTTCCTTCCTTCCTTCCTTCCTTCCTCCCTCCCTCCCTCCCTCCCTTCCTTCCTCCCTCCCTTCCTTCCTTCCTTCCTCCCTCCCTCCCTCCCTTCCTTCCTTCCTTCCTTCCTTCCTTCCTTCCTTCCTTCCTTCCTTCCTTCCTTCCTTCCTTCCTTCCTTCCTCCCTCCCTTCTATAAAAACCAACAAAAATACTAAATGTACATTTTAACAAACCTGATGCTGCTTTTAAATCTAGTTGAACTCATTTATGGATTCATCACCGTGGCAACACTTATTATCACTGATCTTTATTCAGAAGCTTCTTTTCTACACTGTTGAGGAGCAGATCTCTGCACATCCAGATGTTATAAACGAGCCGATAGAAGTCAGATCAGAACTTATTATTTATACGATCACTGATTCGAGTTATTTGAAGACGTTTGAAGCATTTCATTCATTTTCTCTGAAGTAGAAACCAGCGGTCGAGTCCTGATGATCCAGAGATAATGCAAACACGAGTCTCACAGTTATATACAGTAACAGAGATCCCAGTCTGAAGTCATGTGGTGTTTATATATGATACCACATGAATACTGATGAATGTACTGTGTGTTTAAAGTGATCACAGAGAAAGATGGAGATGATTAAAGTTCTTAACTTCACAGACACACACAGATGAGTTTCCCTCTTTCACACCAGAGAACAACGAGGAATCTCTCTGACACTGAGAGAAAAAAGATGCTTTTTCATCCACAGTCCTCCTTCTGTGGAAACATTTAAAAGTAGATGTGAAGCTAATATGAAGCTTCAGAGTCTGAATGAGTCAAATCTTCATCGTCTATGTTTCAGCGTTACAGTGTTTTTACTAGCAAAGTCTTTTTGTTACTATACTTCCACCACAGAGAAACAGGAAACACTAAGAGGGAATCTCCTTCCTTCCTCCTTTCCTTCCTTCTTCCTTCCTCCTTTCCTCCCTTCCTTCTTCCCTTCCTTCCTTGACTTGAGGACAACAGGAGGGTTAAATGAGTGAAACACTGATCCAGTCCTCCATCACTGACGTTTATCAGCTGATCATTAACAGCTGGAATCTTTCCTCCTGTTCATATAATATAATATTATAATACTATAATAATATAATAATATAATATAATATAATTCTGAATATTGACAGATTCATGAGCACGTAGAGTCTTTACTGGTCATATAAACAGCTGACTGCTGCTTTAACACTGATCAGAGGAACTGTGAACTTTTCCTTTAAGTGAATCTTTAACTAACATGAAGTCAAACAGCTGCAGGATTCAGCAGCTCAGACTCATAAATGTATTAATATATAAATATATAAATGTAGTTTTACTTTACTGAACACATGACCAGAAGGAAGATCACAGTGAGGGAACTGAACTTTAATAATAACTAACTTGTTCTTTAACTGGTTCTGTGTTCATATTAAAGGTGAGCTGCAGACTCTCAGCTGGTAAACTGTTGCTGAGCTCAGCAGAGTTTCGGGGTTTTGTCTGAACTCAAAGGATCCTGGACAAAGCTGCTGTCCGTCTCCATGGAGACCGTCCTCACCGGCAGAGAATCTGAGGGGAACCGTCCACAAACACCAACCAGTACGAGACCCGGCAGAGACCAGTTCAGACCTGCTGGAGCCTGGACAGGAAGTTCACTCAGCTACTAACAGCACCGCCAAAATAAAACAAATAATCATTTTATGATTCTAATCGATCAATAAATCAATAAGTTGTTCTGATCAATGACATCAAGAAACTGGAACTCAGAGAGGGACAGACGAGGACATGAAGGAGACATGAAGGAGACATGAAGGAGACATGATGAGGACATGATGAAGACATGAAGGAGACATGAAGGAGACATGATGAAGACATGAAGGAGACATGATGGAGACATGATGGAGACATGATGAAGACATGATGAAGACATGACGGAGACATGATGAAGACATGAAGGAGACATGATGGAGACATGATGGAGACATGAAGGAGACATGAAAGAGACATGATGGAGACATGATGGAGACATGAAGAAGACATGAAGAAGACATGAAGAAGACATGATGAGGACATGAAGGAGACATGAAGAAGACATGAAGGAGACATGAAGGAGACATGAAGAAGACATGAAGAAGACATGAAGGAGACATGATGAAGACATGAAGGAGACATGAAGGAGTCATGATGGAGACATGAAGGAGTCATGAAGGAGACATGATGAAGACATGATGAAGACATGAAGAAGACATGAAGGAGACATGAAGGAGACATGATGAAGACATGAAGGAGACATGAAGAAAACATGAAGGAGACATGAAGGAGTCATGAAGGAGACATGATGAAGACATGAAGGAGACATGATAAAGACATGATGAAGACATGAAGGAGACATGAAGGAGACATGATGAAGACATGAAGGAGACATGATGGAGACATGATGGAGACATGATGAAGACATGATGAAGACATGACGGAGACATGATGAAGACATGAAGGAGACATGATGGAGACATGATGGAGACATGAAGGAGACATGAAAGAGACATGATGGAGACATGATGGAGACATGAAGAAGACATGAAGAAGACATGAAGAAGACATGAAGGAGACATGATGAGGACATGAAGGAGACATGAAGAAGACATGAAGGAGACATGAAGGAGACATGAAGAAGACATGAAGAAGACATGAAGGAGACATGATGAAGACATGAAGGAGACATGAAGGAGTCATGAAGGAGACATGAAGGAGTCATGAAGGAGACATGATGAAGACATGATGAAGACATGAAGAAGACATGAAGGAGACATGAAGGAGACATGATGAAGACATGAAGGAGACATGAAGAAAACATGAAGGAGACATGAAGGAGACATGATGAAGACATGAAGGAGACATGATGAAGACATGATGGAGACATGAAGGAGACATGAAGGAGACATGAAGGAGACATGATGAAGACATGAAGGAGACATGAAGGAGACATGATGAAGATGAAGGAGACATGATGAAGACATGAAGGAGACATGAAGGAGACATGATGAAGACATGAAGGAGACATGAAGAAGACATGATGAAGACATGAAGGAGACATGAAGGAGACATGAAGGAGACATGATGAAGACATGAAGGAGACATGAAGGAGACATGAAGGAGACATAATGAAGACATGATGAAGACATGAAGGAGACATGAAGGAGACATGAAGGAGACATGATGAAGACATGAAGGAGACATGAAGGAGTCATGAAGGAGACATGATGAAGACATGAAGGAGACATGAAGGAGACATGAAGGATACATGATGAAGACATGAAGGAGACATGAAGGAGACATGAAGGATACATGATGAAGACATGATGAAGACATGATGAAGACATGAAGGAGACATGAAGGAGACATGATGAAGACATGAAGGAGACATGAAGGAGACATGATGAAGACATGAAGGAGACATGATGAAGACATGAAGGAGACATGACGGAGACATGAAGGAGACATGATTGAGACATGAAGGAGACATGATGAAGACGAAGGAGACATGAAGGAGACATGATGAAGATGAAGGAGACATGAAGGAGACATGATGGAGACATGAAGGAGACATGATGAAGACATGAAGGAGACATGATGGAGACATGAAGAAGACATGAAGGAGACATGAAGGAGACATGATGAAGACATGATGAAGACATGATGAAGACATGAAGAAGACATGATGAAGACATGAAGGAGACATGAAGGAGACACGATGAAGACATGAAGGAGACATGAAGGAGACATGATGAAGACATGATGAAGACATGATGAAGACATGAAGAAGACATGATGAAGACATGAAGGAGACATGAAGGAGAGATGATGAAGACATGATGAAGATGAAGGAGACATGAAGGAGACATGAAGGAGACATGATGGAGACATGAAGGAGACATGATGAAGACGAAGGAGACATGAAGGAGACACGATGAAGACATGAAGGAGACATGATGAAGATGAAGGAGACATGAAGGAGAGATGATGAAGACATGATGAAGATGAAGGAGACATGATGGAGACATGATGAAGATGAAGGAGACATGAAGGAGACATGAAGGAGACATTATGAAGATGAAGGAGACATGATGAAGACATGATGGAGACATGATGAAGACATGAAGGAGAGATGAAGGAGACATGAAGGAGACATGATGAAGACATGATGAAGACATGAAGGAGACATGAAGGAGACATGAAGGAGACATGAAGGAGACATGAAGGAGACATGAAGAAGATGAAGGAGACATGAAGGAGACATGATGAAGATGATGAAGATGATCTAGTGACGTGTTATTAGCTCTCTGTGTGTTTATCTGAACTTGTCTCTCTGTGTCCTTGCTCCCCCCTCACCCCCCCCCCCCCCCTCGGGGCTCCACCCGCTCAAGCTCCGCCCCCCCCCCCCCCCCCCGCCTCACACCGACACACATAACTAACCAACTAACACACCGGAAGAGCCCTTCAAAATAAAACCAGCTCTTTCAGGAGAAAAGTGAAATTAAACATCTGAACTTTCTGAGCAACAAGAATCAGTTTATCAAAGAAAGAAAGAAAGAAAAGAAAGAAAAGAAAGAAAGGAAGAAAAGAAAAGATGTGTGTCAGTAATATGATGAAGTTAAAACTAAATTATTATAATTATAAAATAAATGTTAGAATTTAATCTTTTTATCTTTGCAAGTGAGAAAAAAAGAGGAGAGAGAGAGAAGAGTAGAAGAGGGGAGGAGATAGGGTGTGGAGAAAGGGAGGAAAGGATGAGAAAGGGAGGAAAGGAGAAGAAAGGAGGAAAGGAGGAGAGGAGGAGAAGAGGATGAGAGGAGAAGAAAGGAGGAGGATGATGAGTAGAGGAGGAAAGGAGGAGAGGAGAGAGATTGAGGAGGAGAGAAAGGGGGAAAGGAGGAGAAAAGGGGGAGAAAGGGAGGAGAGGAAAGGAGGAGAGAGGATGAGGAGGAGAAGAAAAGGAGGAGGAGGAGAAGAAAGGGGGAAAGGAGGAGAGAAGGAGAAGAGGAGGAGAGGAGGATGACAGAGCAGATAGACTGTATCGAGGCTTTTATTTTGAAACCCCACCGGATGTCCTGAGCTAACCTGCGGCAGCTTGACGTCACCTATTGATCACAGATCTGCTGAAACTGATCAATATCTAATTATAAAGGCTCGGTGCAGGCTCATTGATGAACTATCTGCTTCTTCGGTCTGCTTCCGCCGAGAAAAGTAGAGCACAGAGCGCGTGCACAGACCGCGTGCACAGACCGCGTGCCCCCCCCCTCCCCGCCCAGTAAATCTCAGCCATCCCGCCGGGCTGAGAGGCGCTCTGCTCGGCCTCCGCCCCGCCGCAGCACCGCTGCTCTGCGCGGAGCTCTGCAGCTGCAGCTGACTCAGCGCTATGACATCATGATGCACCACTGTGACGACACTACACACCACGCGCACATTACACACACATTTATACGTCACAAATAAATCCTCCAAAAAAAAACAGAAAGAAGAAACAAACAGTAAAGAAAGAGAAGAAGAAGAAGAAAGTGCAGCTACTCACTCCATGATGCAGATCCGTCCGCTACACCCCGATCATCTGATCCCCCATCCACCGGGAGGAGAGCCCCGCCACCGGGGGGGGTGAGGGAGGGGGGGGGGGGGGGGGGTATGGGAGGGGAGGGGAGGCAGAGGGGACACGAGGAGAGGAGAGATAGAAGAGAGGAGGACAGGATGGAAGAGGAGAAAGGAAGAGAGGGAGATTTTGATTTTCTCTATTTTTCCATTTGAACTGAAAATCACATCAGAACTAAACCAGGAAGTTTAAATCTGATCAGCTGATCACATCTGACCCAGAGACCCAGCAGCTCATACATGAACCAGCTCAGTCACATTAAAGGTTCATCAGTGTTTGCAGCACAGAGACCCTGAACGCACCTTTAAACTGCTCAAACAGTCCAGTCAGCTGAGGAGAGAAAACACTCCTCCTCCTCCTCCTCCTGAGGAGAGGAGAGGAGGAGGAGGAGGAGGAGGAGAGGAGAGGAGGAGGAGGAGGAGGAGGAGGAGAGGAGAGGAGGGGAGGGGAGGAGAGGAAAGGAGGGGAGAGGAGAGGAGGAGAGGAAGAGGAGAGGAGGAGGAGAAGAGAGGAGGGGAGAGGAAAGGAAAGGAGGAAAGGAGGGAGGAGAGTGTAACTGTAACTGTGCTGAAGATCCAGCAGAGGGCAGCATCACTCTGCTCTTCATCATCATCATCATCATCAACAGTCTGCTCTGGATGGCCCCCCCCCCCCCCTCCTCTACTCTCTGTACACTCATGACTGTGTTCCATCCCATAACGCCGTCACCATGGTTACCGTGGTGATGGCGATGAGTCGCTCTACAGACTCTGAACATAAACTAAAGAAGTCATTATTGATGTCAGGAAAACAGGATGTGGAGTAGAGGGAGGAGGAGGAGGAGAAGGAGGGGGGGAGGAGAGGGAGGAGCAGTGGGAGATGGAGAGAAGGAGAGTAGAGGGTGGAGAGGATAAGCGGGAGGAGAAGGAG
>NC_070584.1:35958739-35968739 GCF_027409825.1 Scomber japonicus
TGATCTGAGGAAAACAGGATGTGGAGAGAGAGGAGGAGGAGGAGGAGTGGGAGGAGAAGTAGAGGGTGGAGAGGGTGGAGAGGGAGGAGAAGGAGAAGGAAGAAAAAGAGAGGGAGGAGAAGGAGGAGAGGAAGGAGAAGGAGAGGGAGGAAAGGGAGGAGAGAGAGGAGCAGGAGGAGAGGGTGGAGAGAGAGGAGAGAGGAGAGGGAGGAGAAGTAGGAGAGGGAAGAGAAGGAGGAGAGGAAAGAGGAGAGGGAGGAGAGGGAGGAGGAGGAGGAGAAGGAGGAGAAGGAAGGGGGGGTGGAGAGGGTGGAGAGAGAGAGGGAGGAGGAGGAGAGGGAGGAGCAGGAGGAGAGGAAGGAGAAGGAGGAGAGGGAGGAGAAGGAGGAGAAGGAGGAGAGGGTGGAGAGGGAGGAGAGGAAGGAGAGGGAGGATGAGGACAGGGAGGAGAAGTAGAGGGAGAAGGAGGAGAGGGAGGAAAAGGAGGAGAGGAAGGAAGGGTGGAGAGGGAGGAGAGAGAGGAGAGAGAGGAGAAGGAGGAGATGGAGGAGCAGGAGGAGAAGGAGGAGAGGGTGGAGAGGGAGGAGAGGGAGGAGAGGGAGGAGAAGAAGGAGAGGGAGGAGAGGGTGGAGAGGGAGGAGAGGAAGGAGAGGGAGGAGAAGGAGGAGAGGAAGGAGAGGAAGGAGAAGGAGTGGCGGGAGAGGGAGGAGCGGAAGGAGAAGGAGAGGGAGGAAAGGGAGGAGAGGGTAGAGAGGGAGGAGAGGAGCAGGAGGAGAGGGTGGAGAGGGAGGAGAGGGTGGAGAGGGAGGAGAGAGAGAGGGAGGAGAGGGAGGAGAGAGAGGAGAGAGAGGAGAAGGAGGAGGAGGAGAGGGAGGAGCAGGAGCAGAGGGAGGAGGAGGAGGAGAAGGAGGAGCAGGAGGAGAGGTAGGAGGAGGAGATGGAGAAGGAGGAGATGGAGGAGAAGGAGGAGAGGGAGGAGGAGGAGGAGAGGGAGGAGAAGGAGGAGCAGGAGGAGCAGGAGGAGAGGGAGGAAGGGGGGGGGGGAGGGTGGAGAGGGAGGAGGAAGAGGAGGAGGAGGAGAGGAAGGAGAAGGAGGCGAGGGAGGAGGAGGAGGAGAGGGTGGAGAGGGAGGAGAGAGAGGAGAAGGAGATGGAGGAGCAGGAGGAGAGGTAGGAGGAGGAGATGGAGGAGAGGGAGGAGAGAGAGGAGAGGAGAGGGAAGAGAGGGTGGAGAAGGAAGGAGAGGGAGGAGCAGGAGGAGAGGGTAGAGAGGGAGGAGAAGGAGGAGAGGGTGGAGAGGAAGGAGAAGGAGTGGCGGGAGAGGGAGGAGCGGAAGGAGAAGGAGAGGGAGGAAAGGGAGGAGAGAGAGGAGAGGGAGGAGCGGGTGGAGAAGGAGGAGCGGGTGGAGAGGGAGAGGGAGGAGAGGGGCGGGAGGAGATGGAGGAGAGGAAGGAGAGGGAGGAGAGGGTGGAGAGGGTGGAGAAGGAGGAGAGGAAGGAGAGGGAGGAGAAGGAGGAGAGGAAGGAGAGGGAGAAGAAGGAGGAGAGGGAGGAGGAGAAGTAAAGCGAGGAGCGGGTGGAGAAGGAGTTGGAGAAGGAGGAGAGGAAGGAGAAGAAGTAAAGCGAGGAGAGGGAGGAGAGAGAAGAAGAAAGAAAAAGAGAAGGAGGAGAATTCTTCTTACAGACCAGAGAAAAAAGTAAATTCTGACTTTTCCCAAAACCTAAAAAACATTGTTTTAGGGAAGTCAGAATCCTGAGACTCATATTTTCAAAATAAAAGCACACCACAGACTTTGTTTAATGGGCTACTTTTATTTTCAAAGAGCTTTTTAAACGTAGTGTTCGAATATTCAAGAATACACAAAAACCTGATGACTGTGTGTGTGTGAGTGTGTGTGTGTGTGTGAGTGTGTGTGTGTGTGTGTGGGGGGGGGGGGGGGTGTGAGGGGGGGCTGGGGGGTAAAAACATGATAAAAATGTCTCATCTGTAATGAAGGTCAGATTTTAACAGGACGTTGGATTCTCAGATTTTATGAGTAAAGCTGAAATTTTTCAAAATAAAACGTTTTCTTTTATTCTGAAACTGATTTATTTTCTCTTTCAGGAAAGTTTGACCTGTAATAAAGTTCATTTCCTGTTCTACAACTTCTACTTTTTATCTTATAGTTGAGTTAAACTAAAGTCACTTTCCAGCTTTTAACAATTAGACTCTTATTTTCAAAGTCTATTTCCTGTTTTAAATCCAAACCTCATCCTGTAAGATCTGTGAATCATTTCAGCTTTATTCTGAAATCTGAGCAGCTTTGAGCTCGGAGCCTGTTTTCTGTGTTTTAGCCCTTTAAAGACTTCATGAACATATAAAAGTCAAACATGATCACAGACGAGCTCGTACCAAAGTTCAGACTCGGGGTGAATAAAAAAAAAAAAAGGACAATTTGTATTAAAAAAAGAAACAATTAAAATAAATAAATAAATTAAAATTGAAATGTTGTTTGTTTGGTTTCAGGTTTTTTCTTCATTTAAAACAAAAAAACAGAAAAAGTAAGAAAAAGTTGGAACGTTGTGATCAAACATCGACCGGCACTACAAGTCCCAGAATGCATCGCTGCGGGAATCATCCAATCAGAGAGCTCCAGACTGAGCCGTCTCCACAGCGACGCCGCTAAGACTTATGGGTACTGTAGTCATAAGAGCCGGTGCACAGAGCGAAGTGACAGAGGTGACGGGGGGGGGGGGGGGGGGGTTGGAGTGGGGTTTAAGGGAGGGGTTGAGGGTCGGGAGGGGTTGGAGTGGGGTTTAGGGGAGGGGTTGAGGGTCGGGAGGGGTTGGAGTGGGGTTTAAGGGAGGGGTCGAGGGTCGGGAGGGGTTGGAGTGGGGTTTAAGGGAGGGGTTGGAGTGGGGTTTAGGGGAGGGGTTGAGGGTCGGGAGGGGTTGGAGTGGGGTTTAAGGGAGGGGTTGGAGTGGGGTTCGGGGTTGGAGTGGGATGGGGGGGGGGGGTGATGGGGGGGCATGGGTTGAAGGGGGCGGAGCTTCAGCCTCTAAAAACACGACAATCATCAAACATTAAAAGTAGCTGACAGTGAAAGTGGAAACGTGTCTTCATGCTTTTATTACGCTTTAAAAAGCTGCAGCGACTTCCTGTTTGCAACTTCCTGTCTGCTGGGTCACAAACATGAACCCTGACCCCTGACCCCTGACCCCTGAACAAACCCTGAACCCTAACCGTCTACATGAATGAATGAATATTTGTGCTTGTTAGGAATGTTTAATGTCTAACTGATGAACTCTGACCTTCAGGAAACACTCGACCCTCAAACAGGAAGTTAATTAACTCGTTTCAGTCTCAGTGAAACATTTCCACTAATTATTATAAATATTTTGCATATTTAGGGTTTTATGAGTTATTATTAAACATGTTTCTGTGTATTTATCTCCTGCTGCATGTTGCCTGTTTAATGCTTAGTCGAGTAGTTAAAACACATAAAGACATAAAAGGCAGCGTGTCTACTTCCTGTTTCCTGTCTGCCAGATACTTTCTAAATAAAAGGCAGAAAAGCTCCAAAATAAAATAAAATAAAAACAACAAACAGAAACTGAGCGTTAAAGTTAAAAGTCTGATTTGCAGCTTCCTGCTAACGAAGCTCCTGACCCAGCAGACAGGAAGTGACGCCGACAGGTACGATGATGTCACACAGGAAGACACCTGGCAGCATCCTGTGTCTCTAAAAACCTTCAAATTAAAACGTCTTGTCTCAACAGTGAGAACGTGTGCGGGGGGGGTGACTGAGCATGCTCAATGAAATGACTCGACAAAAGGGGGCGGGGCTTTCAGGTCCACTGTAACCGTGGCAACAGTAAAGTCATCTCCTCCTGCTCCTCCTCCTGCTCCTCCCAGGCGTGGGGGGGGGCTCCCAGGCAGGGGGGTGGGGGTGGGGGGTCTCTCAGAACTCGACCTTGCAGGCGGGGAAGGTCTCCTCCTGCATGGCCACCGTGCTGTTGCTGCCCAGCACGGTGATTGACAGCTCTCTCTGCCTATCGTGAGTCTCCTGGTACCAGTCGTGCATCGCCAGCGAATCAAACGTCGGGATGAGAGTCACCTGATGAAACAGACCAATCAGAAGCTGTGATACTGGGTCGGCTCTCTCCTCTCTTATATTATATTATATTATATATTATATATATATATATATATATATATATATATATATATAAAACATTACTGCTGCAGAAACATTTAGTCAGAGTTTAAACTTTCTACAGTTCTTAAGATGAAACTACTAAATATGTGCTTTTATTTTGAAATACAGATGAAAAGCTTTAACACATATTTTATATTATTTAGGTAAATTATATTCATGTTTATTTTTATATTTTACTTTATGGTGTTTTTTTCTCTTCTAGGTTTTAAGATAAACTCAGAGAAGGTTTCTACTTATTTTACAAATAATAATAAGATAATAAATAATAAGCTAATAATAACTCTGATGATGATGTCACTGACTCTGATGATGATGGCACTGACTCTGATGATGATGTCACTGACTCTGATGATGATGTCACTGACTCTGATGATGATGTCACTGACCTGAACATCTGGCCAGCTGTTCTTGCCGTCCAGCAGAGCGTCCAGGATTCTCCTCATGGCTTCCTCCTTCACTGGATCTTCTCCGCTGACGATGTAATACGAGGAGCGAAGCCGCTTGAAGAAGTCCAGGTTCAGGGAGGCCGAGGCGGAGCCGGACGGCAGGTAGGCCAGATCCACGTAGACCGCAGAACCCTCAGAACCCGCAGAACCCGCAGATTTAGAGGCTGAAGAACAAAAGAGAAGAACTTGTTTAAAGTTTGCTGTTCTCCTGGAGGACCCTAACCATAACAAGCCCCTAATTAGTCTGTTAAGAAGGAGAGCACTATATATCTAAGGTTTTATTTTGAAAGCGTAGACAGGAAGCGGCTGCAGCATCGTTAGTTTAACAGAAGCTGAAACACAGTGAAATGTTTCAGAGTTTCCAGCCTGAATCAGACGATGCTGAGTTTACTGACCAATTATTAAAAACCAGGAAGTGATGTGTGAACTATCGTCATGGTAACCAGCTCAGCTCTATTATCTCTGCTCATGTTCTGCTGTGTGTTGCATTAAGCTGCAGATAAAAGGGTTAGGGTTAGCTGCTGCTGGGAGAATAAATACATTAAACTCAATCTAAAAGCTTAAATGTGACAAAAGTTGTTTTTTACAAGTTTTTACAGGTTTGTTTGGACTCTGTTCCTACCTGAGGATCCAGGTCTCGCTGGTCCAGTTCTGGAGCCACCGAGTGAGTTTCGGGCCGAAGGCTTCACATCGTGGCTGGAGCTCGTCTTCAGAGTGGAGCTTCCTGCTTTGGACTTCCCGTTGTGTGCAGCGCTGCTTCCTGTCGCCTTCAGCGCCGGACCTGCTGCTTTCTTGGTCTTGGCGGCCGAACTCTTGGTGGACTTGTTTGCTGCGTCGGCTTCTGGGTCGGCCATGCAGGCTCCGTGCGGGGGGGGGCAGCGGCGGCAGGTCTTTGACCGGGGCGGGCGGCGGGTCGTGAGACGCCGCTCTGTGAGGGAACGGAGGACTGAGATGATCTAGTGGAGGGTTGGGAGGGAGGAAGCCGCTGGAGTCGTCGTCAGAGTCGATGTCGGCGGTGATGGAGGGGCAGTCCTCGGTGCCGGGGGGGACGTCCGAGTCGGTCGCCGTCGGGAACGAGTCGCTGACGGATGTGGGCGGAGTCTCCTGGCTGTAGGCCGACGGGCAACCGCTGCTGCTCTGATCCTGGGAGTGGTTGTTGTTGAGGCCAGGGTTCTGCTGCTGGTTCTCTGGAGTCTTCGGGTGCTGGAACTCGCAGGGAGACACCAAGCACAGATCAACGTCGTGAGGAACGTCCGACATCCCGTGAATGTGTTCCTCGGATCCATTCCCACAGCGGCCGTTCAGGGACGACCGCAGAGGTAAAGACATTCCCGTGTTGGAGTCCGAGTCGCTAAAGTGTCCGTTGGAGTAGAGTCTGTCTCCGAGCGCTTTGGGCGACGCTGCAGTCGGTGGAAGACCTTGCTCCAAAGAAACCGACAGAGATTCATCGACTTCGGTGGAGTGAGGCGAGCCGACCTCGGCGGGCATGGAGGTGACGGTGGGAGACGAGTCGGGCATTATGTCTTTGAAAGGACTGAGGGTCAAAAGGCTGGACTGTTTATCCTGAGAGGACGTGGAGTTCTCGAGGCCTTCCTTCAGCGAGCTCAGGTCTGAGGTCCTGCACGACCCTCCCTGGTTGTAGTCTTCGAAGCCCAGACTGGAGCGCCGGGCCTCCAGGCTGCCGTCGTCGTGGTGGAACGGCGTGTGCCCCGCGCTGTTCGGGGCTGAATCCGCAGGAGACATCAGCTCCAGAGTCTTTTCCTCTGAGCTCAAGCAGACGTCATCTGGTCCGTCGAGCGGCTGGAAGGTCGCCGTCGTGCCGAGATCGAAGTTAACGCTGAGGTCGGCTTTGGGTGTCTTAGCGACGGGCGAGGAGGCGTTGGTCTCCATGGAGCGGAACTGCTCTGGACTCTCTACCGTCGAGGCCTTCTGGTTCCCGTTGGCCTTCGCTCCGGCAGGACTAGTCACCGCTGAGGTCTTTGAGTTCTTACCGTTGTTCCCGTTGGTGTCTTCCAATCGAAGACTTTCAAACTCAGCCGTCATGTCTTCAGGCGTCGACATCTTGGAGCGTTCGGCCTCCTTTAGGCTCGGCTTGGTCTTTGTCCCTTTGTTCAAAGAGTCTTTCTTTGGGAGAGTCCCGTCTTTCTTCAGAGTTCCAGTCTTTCGGTGCTCGCTGCTCGCTGTTGATCCGATGCTCGACGCTTTCTTCACTTCCTTACTGACTGGTTTTGCTGTTTTCTTGTCCTCCGGTTTAACGTCCCTCTTGCTTTTTGGTTCAGGTTTAATGTCTTTCTTTGGCTTTGAACTTAACATTTCCTTCTTAATAACCTCTTTCTTCTTCTCCCCACTCTCTTCCTTCTTCACAGCAGCAGCAGGAACTTTCTCGTCCTTTCTTTTCACTTCCTTTTTCTCTTCTTTTGACGGATCTTTCTTTGGAACCAACTTCTCAGCAGCTTTTGGAGGCTTTGACTTCGTATCTGCGTCCTTCGGTTTCGGCTTCTCGTCCCCGTCCTTCTTCTCTTTCGGAGCAGCGTCTCCTGCTGCCTTTGGCTTCATTTTCACTTCCTGTTTTTTGACGTCAGCTCGTCCTAGTTTGTCTTTCTGTAAGGCACTAGCGGGTCTGAAGTCCTTAGACTGAGACTTAAGGCTTTCTCGACTCTCTGCTCGTTTTGGTTGTTTTTCAGTTTTGGGAGTTTCCAGGTCCCTCAAACACACCACGGGAACTTTGAGGAAATCTAGATGTTTGAGTTTTTCAAGTCCATCCAGAATCTTGTGCTGGGGTGTGCAACCAGGGAAGAGAACGCGGATGATCTTCTCCTCGGGGTTGGACGGATGCCAGACCAGCAAAGCACAAATGGAAACAAGGCAAGTTAGAGGAAGATCTGAGCCCTTGAGGTTTGATCCGCTGTTTGGCCAAACCTGCATCAAAGCTTCTAGTTCCTTGCTGCCGCTGACCGGATTCAGAGTGTACAGCTCCAGACGGCCAACTCCCATCTTCTGAAACAAGATCGCCGGTTCAATACTGGGTCCATTAGGCCGGCTGAGTGGTTCTGGTTTAATAGAGAGTCTTTGCAGGTGCTGCAGAGTGAGCGCTACCTGGTCCACACTTCGCAGCTGGCTGGGATCTCCCTGGATGGACTTCACTCTGTCTGGGACGTTTAGGAAAACCACCCCGATCTCAGGGGAGATGAGGTTTTTCATCCAGTCCTCTTCAGAGTGAGATCCGGCAGTGTCCTCGTCCTGCTCCGCTACCTTACGCAGCAGCAGGCTGTTCAGTCCGGGCAGATTGTCTACGCCGATGTGGGTCAGCAGCACCGAGTCGATTCTGTCCAGATGCCGGACCAGTTTCCAGAAGCAGGATCGAAGGTCGGAGCCGCCGTTCACCAGGACGTTAAAACCGTTAACGGCAAAGAAGGCCGAGTCGCCCCTCCCGCCGGGGAAGATGTAGCAGCAGGGACGGGACAGCTTCAGGAAGCCGACGGTGCTCGGAGGCTCCAGGAGCTGGAAGAGAGACTCGGGCTCCAGAGACTCAGACAGGTACTCCGTGAACTCCTGCAGACCCTCCATCTCTGGGAGGACCAGCGGAGGGTTGATCTGGATGCTTATGAAGTCCTGCAGGTTGTGCTTCTCCAACACAGAGTCCTTCCAGGGACCGTAGTCCGGACAGCTGAGGGTCAGACTGGCCTTCACCGCCGGGTCTGCTGAGCTCAACAACTCCCCAACCTGCCAGAGCACAGAGCAGGACTCTATTAAACACTATAAAGACTAAAGATAGACATTAAGTAATAAAACACACAGACTCTGAACAAGAACTTCAGTCTAAAGTCACAACTGTCACACAAACTATCTGTATAATACTGTTTAATAATGAGTAATAAATGTAATAAATGTAATAATGAATAATAAATGTCTCTCACCTCCTCATCAGTAAATATCTGGATGAAGTCGTTGAAGGAGAAGCAGCCTTTCTGTAGCACGATGTCTCCGCTCTGCTCGACACACTGACCGGCAAGAACCAGCAGCTTGTGTCGAGACGACTCGCAGAGCAGCCGGCGGATCTGAACACACACACACACACACACACACACACACACACACACTCAGATGAATCAGCAGCTCAGTCACACGCAGCTCGACCAATCGACTCGACACACTGATGAGTTTAATGATGTGGAACTAAAGGAATAAACTGTGTCACTCACACACACACACACACACACAGACACAGAGACACACACTCTCACACACATACCTGTTTTACTACCTGGTGGGGACCCTGACTGGGGTCCTTTCTAAAGGGTCTACAGACGTAACTTTAACTTTAAAATTCATCATAAGTCTGTTTGAACATAAAATAACTTGAAATATCAAAAACTCTCATAAATGTGAAACCTGAATGTTGCCCCCCCCCCTCGTTGGGACCCGTAATGCTAACGTCTATTAGCATACAGTTGGCATCACTGTTAGCCACAGTACAATTCATATTCAGTATTTGAACAAATGTTGGATTGAAACCCTAACTCTAACCCAGGGAGCTAATCGCTAAGCTAATATGCTAATACGAAGCTAACATGCTAATATACACACTTACACACTTTGTCAGGAAAAGGTCCCCACACTGCAGTACCGTGTGTGACCTCTGGGGTTCACACACACAGTCAGGAAAACCAACCTTGTGGGGACCAGGCCTATCAGGAGGCTGTTTGCTATTGATGCCAATGCTCGTTACCATGGAAACCAGGAGTCGGTCCCCACAAGGTTGGTGATATGTCAGGTTGCGGTCCCCACCAGGATAGAAAAACGTGCACACACACATACTCACGCTTTCACAGACACACACACTCACACTCTCACACACACTCTCCCTCTCACACACACACACACACACACACACACACACACACACACACACACACACTCTCCCTCTCCCTCTCTCACACACACACACACACTCTCACAGACACACTCACACACACTCTCCCTCTCTCACACACACTCACACTATCACACACACTCTCCCTCTCTCACACACACTCCCACTCTCACACACACACACTCACACACACTCTCCCTCTCTCACACACACACACACTCTCACAGACACACACACACACTCTCCCTCTCTCACACACACACACACTCTCACACACTCTCACACACACACTCACTCTCACACGCTCTCATTAATGTGAAACATCTCAATCTGTTCCACATCAGAAACTCTTCACAGCTGATTCTAACTTCTATAAATCATGTTTCATGTTTTCTGTGTTTCCTCTCGTCTCACCTCGGAGCAGAGGAAGTCGTGAGCAGGATTTACAACCACCTGCGTGTCCAGGACGTCTCCGCTGTGCTGC
>NC_070584.1:35973739-36018011 GCF_027409825.1 Scomber japonicus
AGGCTAACGTTCCTCCTCAAGCTAACGTTCCTCCTCAGGCTAAACGCTGAATCAGCTGAATGGAAACTTTCATGTGTCTCTGTTTTCACTGTTTTTGTGTTTTAGTGTTTCATGTTTGCAATTGAGCTGCTGATGGAAGCAAGAAACATTTCAGATCTGTCTGACAAAGTATCATCAATCCAGACAGAGTGAGACCTCTCCTTCCTCCCTCTTCATGTCCTATCTGTGTGACCTCAACTAACAGGAAGTTGATGACATTTAGAAACAGCACTTCCTCTTCTGTCCATGAACAGAAACAAGAGAAATCTGTTAGATGAAACCAGTAACACCCCGCCACAGTAAAACACCCCGCCACAGTAAAACACCCCGCCACAGTAAAACACCCTAACCCCGCCACAGTAAAACACCCTAACCCCACCACAGTAAAACACCCCGCCACAGTAAAACACACTAACCCCGCCACAGTAAAACACCCCGCCACAGTAAAACACACTAACCCCGCCACAGTAAAACACCCCGCCACAGTAAAACACACTAACCCCGCCACAGCAAAACACCCCGCCACAGTAAAACACCCTAACCCCACCACAGTAAAACACCCCGCCACAGTAAAACACACTAACCCCGCCACAGCAAAACACCCCGCCACAGTAAAACACCCTAACCCCACCACAGTAAAACACCCCGCCACAGTAAAACACCCTGCCACCTTCCTTCTGTCCTTCCTTCCCTTCCTCCCTCCTACCTTCTTCCTTCCTTTCCTTCCTCCTCCTTCCTTCCTTTCTTCCCTCCCTCCCTCCCTCCTACCTTCTTCCCTCCTTTCCTCCCTCCCTTCTTTCCTTTGTCCTTCTTTCTTTCCTTCTTTCCTCCCTCCTGTCCGTCCTTCCTCCCTCCTACCTTCCTTCCTTCTGTCCTTCCTTCCCTTCCTCCCTTCCTTCTGTCCTTCCTTCCTTCCCTTCCTCCCTCCTACCTTCTTCCCTCCCTCCCTTCTTTCCTTTGTCCTTCTTTCTTTCCTTCTTTCCTCCCTCCTGTCCGTCCTCCTCCTTCCTTTCCTTCCTTCTTCCTTTCCTTCCTCCTTCTTCTTCCTCCTCCTTCCTTTCCTTCCTTGACTTGATAACAACAGGAGGGTTAAACATGTTTTTAATGTGAAAGTCGGTCAAACATCTGAACCCTGAAAGTTTAATGAGCTGCAGTCTGACCTCGATTACACTGGGAACACCTTCTATCTCTCCTTCCATGTGTCCTTCATCCCTTTCTTCCTTCTATCTCTCCTTCCATGTGTCCTTCCTTCCTTCATCCCTTTCTTCCTTCTATCTCTCCTTCCATGTGTCCTTCATCCCTTTCTTCCTTCCATCTCTCCTTCCATGTGTCCTTCCTTCCTTCATTCTGTCCGTCCTTCCTTCCTTCTTTTTAATGATCCGGTCCACATGAGATCATATTGGTGTTTGTGGCTCTTAAATGAAGATGAGTTTAACTCCTCTGCTCTAACGGTTCCTTTATAAACTCCACAAAGCTCATTTTACCTTTAAATACATTTACATCATTATTATATATTTATATTATATATTATATTATATTATATTATATATTATATTTAATGTCTGAGGTAAAGCAGGACCGGATGTTGTGTGATAGTAGAGAATAATTAACACTGAGTAATAAACAGTGAATAATTAACAGTTATGTTTTGGTGACGTCTCAAACTGCGAAGGAGGAAACATGTGTTAGCATGTAGCTTAGCCGGTCAGTTAACGCGTTTAACGGAACTTTATCTTCCCGGTAAACGTCGCAAAGTGACGTTTCCCCGGTTACTAATCTACCGGGAGTCTTTAACGGTAACCTAACGTTTCAACCGAGCTGCCGTTTTCCTCCCAGCTTCAGTTTTTGTCTCGTTTTCGCGTTTTTAGCAGAAATAAAACTCATCGGTATCTTCAAGGACTTTATTGTGAAGGGCCCGGAGGACTTCCCGCCCTGAGCAGCTGGGCTCTTCTTCTTCTTCTTCTTCTTCTGCGTCTTAACGGGAGAAAGTTAAACTCACCTGAGTCTACCTGCCGCAGCAGCCGGTCCAGCAGCGCGTGCGGCCGCAGCGAGCCCACCGCCACCAGCACCGAGTAGTCCGGAGCCGGTAACCGGGAAGCACCGGGAGGAGAACCGGGAGAAGAAGAAGACCCGGGACCTCCGCCCCGCTCCGTTACTGCCGCCATGATAGACGGTCCTCTGATGACGTCACAGACAGACACACACACACACACACACACACACACACACACACACACAGACCAATCAGAGGACCGTGGTGCGTTCAGGTGCTGCCAACGTGACAAAAAAAAGATTCACTCAAGTTTTCTTTTTTTTTTCTCCTAAAAATTAAATTTAATCATTTTAAAATACTTTGATGTTTTTTTCTTTAAACTAAATTATTTTACTTTTACTTTTATGTAAAATAAAAAATAATAAAATGTTTGTTGTTTAAACATATTTAAGTTTATAATCATGATTCAGTTGTTATAACTCAGCTGTTCTTCTTCTACACTGAATGAATGTTTGATCCATAGAAACAGAAATTAACTTCAAACATAATTTAAACATTTATTTAAACCCAAAAATAAACTTTAACGTTGTAACCTCTCTACTCCAACCGGTGGAGGCAGATGTTCTCCCACTCTGAGTCTGGTTCTGAGGGTTCTACCTGTTAAAAGATGTTCTCCCACTCTGAGTCTGGTTCTGAGGGTTCTTCCTGTTAAAAGATGTTCTCCCACTCTGAGTCTGGTTCTGAGGGTTCTTCCTGTTAAAAGATGTTCTCCCACTCTGAGTCTGGTTCTGAGGGTTCTTCCTGTTAAAAGATGTTCTCCCACTCTGAGTCTGGTTCTGAGGGTTCTTCCTGTTAAAAGATGTTCTCCCACTCTGAGTCTGGTTCTGAGGGTTAGGGCTCTATGTGGAAAGAGCCTTCACATGACTCTGTTGTGATTTGGAGCTTTATAAATAAAGATTGATTGATGAGTCACATTAAATCTGAAACTGAAAGTATATAAATGTGTTTAAACAGAAAAGTCTTCATCAGTGAAACTCTGAGAATATTATGTACATTTATTCAGCATCTGATCAAAGTGGAGCTTTAATTCTTATATAATGCTGGATGGTTTAATGATAATAATGTTAATTAATAATTATATTTTATTATTTATCTGTCAGCTAAATACAGTTTAATGTTTGCTCTGAAGGAGAAGTACAGTTTTATATTTATTAAATGTTTAAACGAGTCTTTTGTTAATCTGTCAGAATAATAACAGTATTTATTTATTCTCACTTTAATATAATTATTTACTTTTATACATAATAATGTTACTATATGTTTACTACTGTTTTTATTGCTTGTGTATTTCTTATTTATTGTTCTTTATTCTTTTTATTGATGCTTTTTTAATGTTTTCCATTTTGCTGCTGCACTAATAAAGGAATATATGAGATTGTCGTTTTTCCGTCTCTGTCTTTGAGCACCTGAAGGCAGCAAAGCCAGCATGGCGGCTCCTCAGTCCGATAACATGCCTGGTAACCAGTCCGGTGTGTTGCCCGGTAACCAGCCCGGTGACAGACCCGCTAACCAGTCCGGTAACATGCCCGGTAACCAGTCCGGTGTGTTGCCCGGTAACCAGCCCGGTGACAGACCCGCTAACCAGTCCGGTGTCTTGCCCGGTAACCAGTCCGCTAACAGACCCGGTAACCAGTCCGGTAACAGACCCGGTAAGCAGTCCGGTAACCAGTCCGGTCTGTTGCCCGGTAACCGGCCAGGTAAACTTCCCGGTAGATGTTCCTTCTTCGTGGAGAAGAAGAACCGCTTCTGTAAGATGATCGTCGGAAAAGGGAAAACTTTCTGCGGAGAGCATTCTACCGTGGTGAGTTCAGGGACACCGTGGTGAGTTCAGGGACACCATGGTGAGTTCAGGGACACCGTGGTGAGTTCAGGGACACCATTCTACCGTGGTGAGTTCAGGGACACCGTAGTGAGTTCAGGGACACCATTCTACCGTGGTGAGTTCAGGGACACCATTCTACCGTGGTGAGTTCAGGAACACCGTAGTGAGTTCAGGGACACCATGGTGAGTTCAGGGACACCGTGGTGAGTTCAGGGACACCATTCTACCATGGTGAGTTCAGGGACACCGTGGTGAGTTCAGGGACACCGTAGTGAGTTCAGGGACACCGTGGTGAGTTCAGGGACACCGTACTGAGTTCAGGGACACCATGGTGAGTTCAGGGACACCGTAGTGAGTTCAGGGACACCGTGGTGAGTTCAGGGACACCATTCTACCGTGGTGAGTTCAGGGACACCATTCTACCATGGTGAGTTCAGGGACACCATGGTGAGTTCAGGGACACCATTCTACCGTGGTGAGTTCAGGGACACCGTGGTGAGTTCAGGGACACAGTGGTGAGTTCAGGGACACCGTGGTGAGTTCAGGGACACCGTGGTGAGTTCAGGGACACCAATGACTGATCGATACTTCTGATCAGGATTAAACGCCACCTGTGGATGTGACGTCACTTCCTGTCTGTGTTTCAGGAGGAAGGAAGCGGCAGCAGGAGGATCGTCTGTCCACTCGACCCCAAACAGTGAGTCACCCATCAATCATGATATTGATCTCTGACATGTTGGTTATTGATCATCTTGTTGCTGATCGCTGGTGTATTGATCTCACAGACTGTATATAAGAAACAGACGTAACATCCGTGACGTCACCCATTGGTTTGTGGACTGCTGCTCGGAAGCCAATAGTTTCTAATCTAGGCAGCGCCATCTTGAAAATTTCAGGTGCATGCTGGGAAAAATAAAAACACGGATTCTACTTATATGGGCATGAGGCGGGGCCATGGGACGGAGCGGGGAGGTTGCTATGGTTACGAGGGCTGGATCTCGAGGACATTGGTCAATCAACCTGTCAATCAGGACGTAGCCACGCCCTAATGCATACCCTGCTTTATCGTCACATATAAAATCAGGGAGGCCAAAATGTCCCAAATGAACATCATACTGCATTGAAGAAGGCTTTAAACTAGCGATTGAGACCATAAACACATTTTGAAAACGTTTACTGAGGTTAGAAATCAAGTGAGAAGTTGGTGAATTCTCCATTGACTTGTATAGAGACGGTCGCCCCCTGGTGGCCTTTTGATAGAATGCAGCTCTAAGTTACTTCTCCATTGACTTGTATAGAGACGGTCGCCCCCTGGTGGCCTTTTGATAGAATGCAGCTCTAAGTTACTTCCTGGTTGGACTCAGAGGATAGGTATTCCCCGCCTGATTGATCTCTGTGCTGGTTATTGATTGGTGTATTGATGTATTAATGTATTGATCATGTGATCATGTGATCGGTGTATTGATCATGTGATCATGTGATCTGTGTGCAGCACTGTGAGTGAAGACAAACTGGAGAAGCATCTGAAGAAGTGTAACTCCAGAGAGAAACCCAAACCTGTGAGTCACAGCTTCACCTGAGAATACACACCTTACACACTCATCCATTAACCTGAGTGTGTGTGTGTGTGTGTCTGTGTGTGTGTGTGTGTGTGTGTGTGTGTGTGTGTGTCTCTGTGTGTGTGTGTGTGTGTGTCTGTGTGTCTGTGTGTGTGTGTGTGTGTGTGTCTGTGTGTGTGTGTGTGTATCTCTGTGTGTGTGTGTGTGTGTGTGTGTGTGTGTGTCTCTGTGTGTGTGTGTCTCTGTGTGTGTGTGTCTGTGTGTGTGTGTGTGTGTCTGTGTGTGTGTGTGTGTGTGTCTGTGTGTCTGTGTGTGTGTGTGTGTGTGTGTGTCTCTGTGTGTGTGTGTCTCTGTGTGTGTGTGTCTGTGTGTGTGTGTGTGTGTCTGTGTGTGTGTGTGTGTGTGTGTGTGTGTGTGTGTGTGTGTGTGTGTGTGTGTGTGTGTGTGTGTAGGTTTATTTTGTAGAAAACATAAACGCTGGATCAGCTGATGGAGACGCGACGCTCCAACAGGTAACAACTCTCCTTCTACAGGTAACCATGACAACGGAGATCCTGCTGATACTGATACCTGTGTGTGTGTGTGTGTGTGTGTGTGTGTGTGTGTGTGTGTGTGTGTGTGTGTGTGTGTGTGTGTCTCAGGTGTGTCTCTCTGAGCGCAGCAGGACACAGTTACAGTCTCTGGTGGACAAACTGAAGTCTGCAATGACAGGTGAGCTCTTACCTGTAGAGTCTGACTGCTGATGACATCACTGTTGTTGCTGATGACATCACTGTTGTTGCTGATGACATCACTGTTGTAGCTGATGACATCACGGTTGTTGCTGATGACATCACTGTTGTAGCTGATGACATCACTGTTGTTGCTGATGACATCACGGTTGTTGCTGATGACATCACGGTTGTAGCTGATAACATCACTGTTGTTGCAGGACTGCAGTGTGACGTCGAGGACAGCATCCTGTCTCACCCCGCCCTCCAACAGGAACTCAACAATCCAAAGAACGGAGACTCCGCCCTCAAACACCTGAAGCAACAGGTACACACACACACACACACACACACACACACACACACACACACACACACACACACACACACACACACACAGACACACACACACACACACAGAAACAGGTAGCTGGTACCTGGTAGGGTCTCCCATGGCAAACAGGCCCCAAAGACCCCAATGATGGAAAACATAAATGGAACCACGTGTCCCCTGCCCAGACGTGTGGTCACCGGCCCCCCTGGAGCCAGGCCTGGTGGCCCATGGGGCCCGGCCGGGCACAGCCCGAAGAGGCAACGTGGGACCCCCTTCCCGTAGATTCACCACCCGTATGAGGGGCCAAAGGGGTCGGTGCGCTGTGAGCTGGGCAGCAGCAGAAGGCGGGGACCCTGGCGGTCCGACCCTCGGCTGCAGAAGCTAGCTCTAGGGACGTGGAACGTCACCTCTCTGGTGGGGAAGGAGCCTGAGCTGGTGGTCGGCCTCACCTCGACGCACAGCAAGGGCTCTGGAACCAGTCTGGAACCAGTCTGGAACCAGTCTGGAACCAGTCTCCTCCAGAGGGGGAGGAGACTGGAGTTGCCACTGGTGAGGGGCGCCGGGCAGGGGGGGCAATACTTATTGCCCCCCGGCTTGGTGGCTGTATGTTGGAGTTTACCCCGGTAGACGAGAGGGTAGCCTGCCTCCGCCTTCGGGTGGGGGGGCGGATCCTGACTGTTGTTTGTGACTATGGTCCAAACAGCAGCTCAGAGTATCCACCCTTCTTGGACTCCTTGGAGGGGGGGCTGGAGAGTCTCCCTCTGGGGATTCCCTCGTTCTGCTGGGGGACTTCAGAGAGAGTTTCAACTCCCACCTCCGGGAGAGCTTCGACCGTGTACCGGGGGAGGCGGGGGTCATCGAGTCCGAGTGCCTGTACAGAGAGACGCCTCTGTACGGTAACACACAGAAACACACCTGAACACACCGTCTCACCTGTCAGGTGTCTCCAGTCCTCTCTCTTAGGTCACATGGAGGCGCTGGGGCTGCTGGGACGCGGGCGGAGCTTCGTGGAGTTCGGAGCGGGTCGAGGAAAACTGTCTCACTGGATCCACGAAGCCCTGAAGACCTGCGAGCAGCCGAAGACCTGCGACGACCTGCAGCTGCTGCTAGTGGAGCGCTGCAGCACTCGCTTCAAGGTACGACATCATAACTCCAAACTAACTAAACTAACAGTGTGTTAGAGTAATCAGATTACCTTTTAACCAAGATCTTGTATTGATGATGATGTCAGGGAGCATGGGGCTCAAACAGTGACTCAGCGGTTACAACGTAATGCTGGAATGGAGCTCGTGACCTTTCAAAATAAAGCTCCTCATAACAAACTAACCTGGTTGTGTTTCAGGTTGACGGGAAACATCAGGACCCTGGAGTCGAGTTCGTGAGGCTTCAGGTCGACATTCAACATCTGGATCTAAGTAAGAGACAAACATCTGCAGACGGCTGTTACCAGGGTTACAGACGTCAGCTGACACGTGTTACCAGGGTTACAGACGGTCAGCTGACACGTGTCACATGTTACCGGGGTTACAGACGTCAGCTGACACGTGTCACATGTTACCAGGGTTACAGACGGTCAGCTGACACGTGTCACATGTTACCAGGGTTACAGACGTCAGCTGACACGTGTCACATGTTACCAGGGTTACAGACGTCAGCTGACACGTGTCACATGTTACCAGGGTTACAGACGTCAGCTGACACGTGTCACATGTTACCAGGGTTACAGACGTCAGCTGACACGTGTTACATGTTACCAGGGTTACAGACGTCAGCTGACACGTGTCACATGTTTCAGACGTCAGCTGACACGTGTCACATGTTTCAGGTAGAGTTCCTCAGCTCAGACAGAAGAAGCTGCCGCTGGTCGGAGTCGGGAAACATTTGTGTGGAGCAGCGACAGGTGAGACTGATGCAGCCGATCAATAATCAATCAATAAGTTGTTCGTACAGACGTTAGATCACGATTCATCGGATCAATCAGAACTTCTTCGTTAATAAACTTGATTTTATTTCACATTTTGTTAATTTTACAAAGAACAGAACATGAAAGCTCATGTAGGTCATAAATGATAATAATAACACAGTCAGCGTTTCCATGACAACAATCAGAATAAAAACCTCCGCTGAGGCTCGACATCTTTCAGCTTCTAAATAAACTAATACTGAGTCAGGATTTATTATATTTCACAGTCGTCCAGGTAAATATGTAATAAACACTGTTCAGGTTCAATCAGGAGATAAAAGATCCTGAACACGTTCAGCCTGCAGCTCAGTGTGAGACCTTACAGTCTGAATTACTGTTTGTTTATTCAAAGTGTAAAGATACAGAGAGACAGAGAGACAGACAGTCGTCCCTGTCTTTAATAGATTGATGATGTAATACCAGTTTATAATCATTAAACTGTTTGTGTCTCAGATCTCGCTCTGCGCTGCTTGTTAGAAACACCAGAACCCCGAGAGACTGAACCGCCCCCCAAACGCCTCAGACCCTCAGAACCAGCAGCAGGAGACCGTCCCAGTCCTGATCCCAATCCTGGTCCCGGTCCGGTTCAGGGTCCCGGTCCCGGTCCGGTTCAGGGTCCCGGTCCCGGTCGAGTTCAGGGTCTGGCGGTGGCTCTCTGCTGTCACCACCGCTGTGACTGGCAGCACTACGTAGGTCAGCAGTTCTTCCTGCAGCGAGGACTCGGAGCCGAGGAGTTCTCCGCTTTCTGTCGGATGTCCAGCTGGGCCACATGTGGACTCAGACCGACCAATCCGGACCCTCGGTCTGAGGATCCGACCGAAGAAGAGCACGAACCGGCCGAGGAGACGGACGCAGTGAACGGGTAGGTGTTCGATCTGGAGCTTTAGATCAGCTGTTTGTGCTCTTTGCTAACGTTAGCGCTTAAAGCTAGCATCATTAAAGCTAGCATCATTAAAGCTAGCGTCATTAAAGCTAGCATCATTAAAGCTAGCATCATTAGCGCTAGCATCATTAAAGCTAGCATCATTAACGCTAGCGTCATTAAAGCTAGCGTCATTAAAGCTAGCATCATTAGCGCTAGCATCATTAAAGCTAGCATCATGTTTGTTGAGCAGGAAGTGAAATGACTCGTGTCCTCCGCAGCTTCCTGTCGGCTGATGAGCGGCAGCGTCTCGGACGTCTCTGCAAACGTCTCATCGACTGCGGCAGAATTCACTTCCTGCAGAGACACGGCTTCACCGGCAGCCTGACGCGTTACATCACCAGTGACATCACACTGGAGAACGTCCTGCTGACCGCCGTCCCCTCGTCTGTCCCCTCGTCTGTCCCCACATCTGTCCCCTCCCTCTGACTCCACATCTGTCCCCTCCGTCTGTCCCCGCCGTCTGACTCCTCATCTGTCCCCTCATCTGTCCCCTCCGTCTGACTCCACATCTGTCCCCTCAGTCTTACTCCACATCTGTCCCCACATCTGTCCCCTCCGTCTGACTCCACATCTGTCCCCTCGGTCTGACTCCACATCTGTCCCCACATCTGTCCCCTCCGTCTGACTCCACATCTGTCCCCGCCGTCTGACTCCTCATCTGTCCCCACATCTGTCCCTTCCTTCTGACTCCTCATCTGTCCCCTCATCTGTCCCCTCCGTCTGACTCCACATCTGTCCCCTCGGTCTGACTCCACATCTGTCCCCTCAGTCTTACTCCACATCTGTCCCCACATCTGTCCCCTCCGTCTGACTCCACATCTGTCCCCTCCGTCTGACTCCACATCTGTCCCCACATCTGTCCCCTCCGTCTGTCTCCACATCTGTCCCCTCCGTCTGACTCCACATCTGTCCCCTCCGTCTGACTCCACATCTGTCCCCTCCGTCTGACTCCACATCTGTCCCCTCCGTCTGACTCCACATCTGTCCCCTCCATCTGTCCCCTCCGTCTGACTCCACATCTGTCCCCACATCTGTCCCCTCCGTCTGACTCCACATCTGTCCCCTCTGTCTGACCCCACATCTGTCCCCTCCGTCTGACTCCACATCTGTCCCCACATCTGTCCCCTCCGTCTGACTCCACATCTGTCCCCTCGGTCTGACTCCACATCTGTCCCCTCAGTCTGACTCCACATCTGTCCCCTCAGTCTGACTCCACATCTGTCCCCTCCGTTTGACTCCACATCTGTCCCCTCCGTCTGTCCCCGCATCTGTCCCCTCCATCTGACTCCACATCTGTCCCCTCCGTCTGACCCCACATCTGTCCCCTCCGTCTGACTCCACATCTGTCCCCTCCGTCTGACTCCACATCTGTCCCCTCCGTCTGACCCCTCGTCTGTCCCCGCATCTGTCCCCTCAGTCTGACTCCACATCTGTCCCCTCAGTCTGACTCCACATCTGTCCCCACATCTGTCCCCTCCGTCTGACTCCACATCTGTCCCCTCCGTCTGACTCCACATCTCTCCCCACATCTGTCCCCTCCGTCTGACTCCACATCTGTCCCCTCCGTCTGACCCCTCGTCTGTCCCCGCATCTGTCCCCTCAGTCTGACTCCACATCTGTCCCCTCAGTCTGACTCCACATCTGTCCCCACATCTGTCCCCTCTGTCTGACTCCTCATCTGTCCCCTCCGTCTGACTCCACATCTGTCCCCGCATCTGTCCCCTCAGTCTGACTCCGCATCTGTCCCCTCCGTCTGACTCCGCATCTGTCCCCTCAGTCTGACTCCACATCTGTCCCCTCTGTCTGACTCCTCATCTGTCCCCTCCGTCTGACTCCACATCTGTCCCCGCATCTGTCCCCTCCGTCTGACTCCACATCTGTCCCCTCCGTCTGACTCCACATCTGTCCCCACATCTGTCCCCTCCGTCTGACTCCACATCTGTCCCCTCCGTCTGACTCCACATCTGTCCCCTCCGTTTGACTCCACATCTGTCCCCTCCGTCTGACTCCACATCTGTCCCCTCCATCTGTCCCCTGTCTGACTCCACATCTGTCCCCTCCGTCTGACTCCACATCTGTCCCCTCATCTGTCCCCTCCATCTGACTCCACATCTGTCCCCACATCTGTCCCCTTCATCTGACTCCACATCTGTCCCCTCTGTCTGACTCCACATCTGTCCCCTCCATCTGACTCCACATCTGTCCCCTCCGTCTGACTCCACATCTGTCCCCTCATCTGTCCCCTCATCTGTCCCCACATCTGTCCCCTCCGTCTGTCCCCACATCTGTCCCCTCTGTCTGTCCCCTCCGTCTGTCCCCTCTGTCTGACTCCTGAGGGACAGACGGACCATCAAAACAGTTTTTTTTAGTTTTTTAGAAAATCTTTTTATTCAGTTTAAAATCATCAGATTGATGTTTAATAAAGTTTCTATTCAAATACTAAAAAGTGTCTCTGATGATGAAGTGTCCAAAGTTCCCACAGCACACAGATCCCTGATCGGCTGTAGGAGGAAGATGCTGAGGATGAGGATGATGAAGATGCTGAGGATGATGATGAAGATGTAATGTGAGCAGCAGCTGATGAGCTTGACAGAGATGAAGAATGTGTTCACAGTTTGTTTGAAGTTTTCACATCCAGCTCGAGTTTGAGGAGGAAGAGGAAGAAGAGGAGGAAGAGGAAGAAGAGGAAGAAGAAGAAGAGGAAGAGGAGGAAGAAGAAGAGGAGGAAGAGTCAACACACACACACACACACACACACACACACAGAGTTCTCCTCTTCTTCTTCTCTGAGTTTAAAGTTTCTGTTTCTGAGCTCAGAGGGAAAAAGCCCAGAAGAAGAAAAGCGGATTATTTTAGGGCTCGTCGTTCGTCTCTGAAACGTTCAGAAGAAAAAAAGAAAAAACAACGTCAGAAAAATAAAAAATAAAGTTTCATTATAAAAATCAAACCTGCAGGAACGACGATGATGAAGATGAAGATTTATTAGTTTTAATGTTACGTGGATGTTATTGTGATATTAATCCAAACAGCCGGACGTAGAGACACTTACAGTCTTTACCCAGCTCTCAGCTCTCAGCTCTCATCCCTCAGCTCTCAGCTCTCAGCTCTCATCTCTCAGCTCTCAGCTCTCAGCTCTCATCTCTCAGCTCTCATCTCTCAGCTCTCAGCTCTCAGCTCTCAGCTCTCAGCTCTCAGCTCTCATCTCATGGTCTTCTTCACTAAAATCATTTAAAGCAGCTGGTTCAATGTCTCTGTACCTCGATCCTGATTGGCCGTCTCTAGGGTTGGTCCGATGAACGATGGCATCGTCCATTGGCGATGCCTGACAGCCATTGCCAACGGGGTGTCCTTCGGCGATTGCACGCAAACCCCCCCCCCCCCCCCCGCCCCCCGGCTACTCTGACTATACACTGTTCATTTAGGGCGCACTAGGCAATCGTACCATGGAGCACGTTTGCCCCCTAAAGTCCGGATTATTTGGTCGGTGTGAGAGCAGCTCAGCTTTACCTGCTGGAGGAGAAGAAGCCAATCCTCCAGGGAATCCATCGACGATTATTTAAAAGGCAACACTAGCTGAGCCCTGGGTTCGGGGTTGGGGGGGGGGCAGGGTTAGGGGTTCGGGTCATTTCAAGCAATACTAAATGCAACGTGGAGACATTATGCATATTATTCCCAATCTGATCATTTATTGTGTATTATTTTATATATATTTATAAGGCAAAAGAACTCAATTATGTCCATTACATCTGCTGCACCGCTGCTACCACAATTATGAAACGCTAAGTTTATTGTCTGTGATCCTCATAAAAGTAATATTTTACAAATCTGCATTATATAAACTAACGAAATTCATTAAAGTCATTTGCCGACTTCTAAGTCATTAAACTAAGTCTTACTGTTACTGGAGTAATCTACCTGGTTCTGTCAGGGTTAGGGGTTGGGGGGGGGGGCAGGGTTAGGGTTAGCTACTGAACTCTCCCGTTCTCTCTATGAACAAGTCGGACTACAACGTGTATCAAACATGAAACAAAGTGATAAAATAATAAAGTACGTAACAACAACACCCTGAACTCTGCAGCAAGACATCATGGAGGTTACGCCCAGTTCAATATAATCAATATATCAAAAAAAGATCAATAAGAGAGTCAAGGAAGGAAGGAAGGAAGGAAGGAAGAAGGAAGGAAAGGAGGGAGGAAGGACAGAAGGAAAGAAAGAAAGGACAGAAGGAAGGAAGGAAGGAAGGAAGGGAGGGAAGGAAGGAAGGAAAAGAGGAAGGAAAGAAGGACAGAGGAAATAAAGAAGGAAGGAAGGTAGGGAGGGAGAGAAGGAAGGAAGGAAAGGAAAGGTGGGAGGAAGGAAGGGAGGAAGGTAGGAGGGAGGGAGAGAGGAAGGAAAAAAGGACAGAGGAAATAAGGAAGGACAGAATGAAGGAAGAAAGGGGGATGGAGGAAGGAAGGGAGGAAAGAAGGAAGGAGGGAGGGAGAGGAAGGAAAGAAGGAAGGTAGGAGGGAGGGAGAGAGAAAGGAAAAAAGGAAGGAAAGAAGGACAGAATGGAGGAGGAAAGAAGGAAGGAGGGAGGGAGAGGAAGGGAGGAAAGAAGGAAGGAGGGAGGGAGAGAGAAAGGAAGGGAGGAGGAAAGAAGGAACAGTTAAAACAGACGGGGTCAATTTGACCCGGAGGACGACAGGAGGGTTAAATATTGTATCAGCTACAGTTTATTTAAATGGACTTATTATAATAATGACTTCATTTAAAAACATCAAGAGAAATTATTTCTACATTTAAATCTTAAAGCATCAACGGATCCTAAAAACCTTTTATTTCTAAATAATTTGATAAATGATGTAAAAAGTAAAAAGTGTTAATAAAAACTGTCGTGTTACAAAAGTGGATTTTATTTATTCCATATTTTAATTCACATTTATTTTCTTGTATTTAATCAGATTGGTAAAATACCGGTTACACCAACTGACACTGGTTTACATCACATAAATAAAATAAATGAACGTATTTCACAGCTGAAGAAGGTTGAGTGTTTTAGTTCCAGTTAAGGTTGTTAGGGTTACGTAGTGACTCAGAGTTCATACTAACGGTTGACTCGGTGCAGGTTGATCACAGCGTACGCTCTCTTTCGGGCTTCCTGGATGTACATCTGCATGAACTCTCGTCCAAACATCTCTCTGTCGTCTTCTTCCTCCTCGTCTTCTTCATCTTCGTCTTTCTCTGCCTTCGTCTTCTTGACCGGCAGCGTCACATCCAGAGTCAGAGGGTTGTCCCGAAAATTCACAAACCTGCCTCAACGAAGACAGAAAAGAGTCCAGACTGAGCCGAGAGACAAAATACAGTTTATATACTGAAGAACACCGAGGACTGATACTGTCTGAGGTTGGACAGACTGATCTGAGGTTGGACAGACAGACTGATCTGAGGTTGGACAGACAGACTGATCTGAGGTTGGACAGACAGACTGATCTGAGGTTGGACAGACTGATCTGAGGTTGGACAGACACACTGATCTGAGGTTGGACAGACTGATCTGAGGTTGGACAGACTGATCTGAGGTTGGACAGACACACTGATCTGAGGTTGGACAGACTGATCTGAGGTTGGACAGACACACTGATCTGAGGTTGGACAGACTGATCTGAGGTTGGACAGACAGACTGATCTGAGGTTGGACAGACTGATCTGGGGTTGGACAGACTGATCTGAGGTTGGACAGACTGATCTGAGGTTGGACAGACTGATCTGAGGTTGGACAGACTGATCTGAGGTTGGACAGACACACTGATCTGAGGTTGGACAGACTGATCTGAGGTTGGACAGACACACTGATCTGAGGTTGGACAGACTGATCTGAGGTTGGACAGACTGATCTGAGGTTGGACAGACTGATCTGAGGTTGGACAGTCTGATCTGAGGTTGGACAGACTGATCTGAGGTTGGACAGACTGACCGATCTGAGGTTGGACAGACAGACTGAGCTGAGGTTGGACAGTCTGATCTGAGGCTGGACACACTGATCTGAGGTTGGACAGACAGACTGATCCGAGGTTGGACAGACTGATCTGAGGTTGGACAGACACACTGATCTGAGGTTGGACACACTGATCTGAGGTTGGACAGACAGACTGATCTGAGGTTGGACAGACTGACCTGAGGCTGGACAGACTGATCTGAGGTTGGACAGACTGATCTGGGGTTGGACAGACTGATCTGGGGTTGGACACACTGATCTGAGGTTGGACTGACTGATCTGAGGTTGGACAGACTGATCTGAGGTTGGACAGACTGATCTGAGGTTGGACAGACAGACTGATCTGAGGTTGGACAGACACACTGATCTGAGGTTGGACACACTGATCTGAGGTTGGACAGACTGATCTGAGGTTGGACAGACTGATCTGAGGTTGGACAGACTGATCTGAGGTTGGACAGACAGACTGATCTGAGGTTGGACAGACACACTGATCTGAGGTTGGACAGACTGATCTGAGGTTGGACACACTGATCTGAGGTTGGACAGACTGATCTGAGGTTGGACAGACTGATCTGAGGTTGGACAGACAGACTGATCTGGGGTTGGACAGACTGATCTGGGGTTGGACAGACTGACTGATCTGAGGTTGGACAGTCTGATCTGAGGTTGGACAGACAGACTGATCTGAGGTTGGACAGACACACTGATCTGAGGTTGGACAGACTGATCTGGGGTTGGACAGACTGATCTGAGGTTGGACAGACACACTGATCTGGGGTTGGATAGACTGATCTGAGGTTGGACAGACTGATCTGAGGTTGGACATACAGACTGATCTGAGGTTGGACAGACTGATCTGAGGTTGGACAGACTGACCTGAGGTTGGACAGACAGACTGATCTGAGGTTGGACAGACAGACTGATCTGAGGTTGGACACACTGATCTGAGGTTGGACACACTGATCTGAGGTTGGACAGACTGATCTGAGGTTGGACAGACAGACTGATCCGAGGTTGGACAGACTGACTGATCTGAGGTTGGACAGACAGACTGATCTGAGGTTGGACAGACTGACCTGAGGTTGGACACACTGATCTGAGGTTGGCCACACTGATCTGAGGTTGGACACACTGATCGAGGTTGGACAGACTGATCTGAGGTTGGACAGACAGACTGATCTGAGGTTGGACAGACTGATCTGAGGTTGGACAGACTGATCTGAGGTTGGACAGACTGATCTGAGGTTGGACAGACAGACTGATCTGAGGTTGGACAGACAGACTGATCTGAGGCTGGACAGACAGACTGATCTGAGGCTGGACAGACTGACCTAAGGTTGGACAGACAGACTGATCTGAGGCTGGACAGACTGATCTGAGGTTGGACAGACAGACTGACCTGAGGTTGGACAGACAGACTGACCTGAGGTTGGACATGTCCTCCATCAGTGGGGGGATGTCTCTCAGTTTGTTGTTGCTGAGGACGAGCGTGTCCAGGTTCGGCATCCTGCTGATGTTTTCTGGGAGTTTCTGCAGCTCGTTGCGGTGCAGCCACAACGTGTGCAGCGTCTCCATCCTGAGGACACAAGTGTCTCTCTGTTGATTGGTTGAAGACAGGAAGAAAGGCGGGACACAACCGAGTTCTGACCTACCTGTGGATGTCCTCCGGGAGGTGCTGCAGCCGGTTCCCTCCCATGTCCAGCCACTCCAGCGCCGGCAGGTCCACCACGCAGTCCGGCACGCTGGTGAAGTCGTTCATGGACAGATCCAAACGCTGCAGACGCGTCAACTTCCTGAACTGCAGGAAACAGACCTGAGATCAGCTGATCGAAGATATTAGACCTGAAGTTTGACTGTTTGGTCTGCAGCAATAAATAGTTAGAACACATCAGACTGACTTTGGTACGGTTCAGTTTCACACACACATTTATAAATTAACCAAAATACATAATGACGCCTCACTGGTCACTTTAGTCTTTCTATTCTTAGTTTTCCTCTTTTATTGGACACAAAGACACATTTCAGACACAATATATATAAATATATAATATATGATATAAATATTAGGAACGAGTCTGTTTGATAATGTGAGGAGAAGAAAGTTCAGATATTTATGTTCTAATGGAGGAAAAGTAAATAAATACTCAGTAAAATTCAGAAACCTGAAATATCTACTGAAGTATAAATACTGTGTGAGAACGAGGCGACTGGAAAGTAATGTGATGATGTTTGAGCTGCTGAAGACGCATTGTACGTTACTTCAGGAAGAAATATAAAATTCATCCGTCAGTCTTCTGCTGCCTATCCTGGTCTGGTCTCGGGGGGGCAGCAGCCTAAGCAGGAAGCCCAGACTTCCCTCTCCCCAGCCACTTCGTCCAGCTCTTCCCGGGGGATCCCGAGGCGTTCCCAGGCCAGCCGAGAGACATAGTCTCTCCAGCGTGTCCCGGGTCTCCTACCGGTGGGACGGGCCCTGAACACCTCACCAGGGAGGCGTCCGGGAGGCATCCTGACTAGATGCCCGAGCCTCCTCATCTGGCTCCTCTCAACGTGGAGGAGCAGCGGGTCTACTCCGAGCTCCTCCCGGATAACTGAGCTTCTCCCCCTATCTCTAAGGGAGAGCCCAGCCAGCCTACGGAGGAAGCTCATTTCAGCCGCTTGTACCAGCCATCTTGTTCTTTGGGTCACGACCCAAAGCTCATGACCAGAGGTGAGGGTAGGAACCCAAAGCTCATGACCAGAGGTGAGGGTAGGAACCCAAAGCTCATGACCAGAGGTGAGGGTAGGAACCCAAAGCTCATGACCAGAGGTGAGGGTAGGAACCCAAAGCTCATGACCAGAGGTGAGGGTAGGAACCCAAAGCTCATGACCAGAGGTGAGGGTAGGAACCCAAAGCTCATGACCAGAGGTGAGGGTAGGAACCAAGATCGACTGGTAAATCCAGAGCTTTGCCTTTCGGCTCAGCTCTCTCTTCACCACGACGGATCTGTGCAGAGTCCGTATTACTGCAGACGCCGCACCGATCCGACGGCCCGTATCAGGGGGTCCGATACCCGTACTCCCGGAGAACCCCCCACAGGACTCCCCGAGGGACACGGTCGAATGCCTTCTCCAAGTCCACAAAACACATGTGGACTGGTTGGGCCCCATGCACCCTCAAGGATCCTGCAGAGGGTGTAGAGCTGGTCCACAGTTCCACGGCCCGGACGAAAACCACACTGCTCCTCCTGAATCCGAGGTTCGACTATCCGACGGACCCTCCTCTCCAGCACCCCCGAATAGACCTTACCAGGGGGGCTGAGGAGTGTGATCCCCCTGTAGTTGGAACACACCCTCCGGTCCCCCTTCTTAAAAAGAGGGACCACCACCCCAGTCTGCCAATCCAGAGGCACTGCCCCCGATGTCCACGCGATGCTGCAGAGTCGTGCCAACCATGACAGCCCCACAACATCCAGGGCCTTGAGGAACTCGGGGCGGATCTCATCCACCCCCGGGACCCTGCCACCGAGGAGCTTTTTGACCACCTCGGCGACCTCAGCCCCAGAGATAGGAGAGCCCACACCCGAGTCCCCCGGCCCTGCTTCCTTACCGGAAGGCGTGTCGGTGGGATTGAGGAGGTCTTCGAAGTATTCCTTCCACCGATCCACAACGTCCCGAGTCGAGGTCAGCAGCACACCCCCCCCCCCACCTCCCACCGTACACAGTGTTGACGGCGCACTGCTTCCCCCTCCTGAGACGCCGGATGGTGGTCCAGAATCTCTTCGAAGCCGTCCGGAAGTCGTTCTCCATGGCCTCACCGAACTCCTCCCATGTCCGGGTTTTTGCCTCAGCGACCGCCCTAGCTGCGCTGGTACTGTATCGTGTCTCTGGAAGACGGATCAGCAATCCTTGTTCTGCTTGTGGAAACATGTGGACCGGCTCCTCATCAGTTTATTCATGTTCTGTATGAGAAGCTCAGCTGGTTCTGGTCTGGTACCTGGTCTGGTCACTGAGGGTTAAGGGGGTTCTGGTTCTAGTGTGGTACCTGGTCTGGTCTCTGAGGATTAAGGGGGTTCTGGTTCTAGTGTGGTACCTGGTCTGGTCACTGAGGGTTAAGGGGGTTCTGGTTCTGGTGTGGTACCTGGTCTGGTCTCTAAGGATTAAGGGGGTTCTGGTTCTGGTGTGGTACCTGGTCTGGTCACTGAGGGTTAAGGGGGTTCTGGTTCTGGTGTGGTACCTGGTCTGGTCTCTAAGGGTTAAGGGGGTTCTGGTTCTAGTGTGGTACCTGGTCTGGTCTCTAAGGATTAAGGGGGTTCTGGTTCTGGTGTGGTACCTGGTCTGGTCTCTAAGGATTAAGGGGGTTCTGGTTCTGGTGTGGTACCTGGTCTGGTCTCTGAGGGTTAAGGGGGTTCTGGTTCTGGTGTGGTACCTGTTCTGGCAGCTGGTCCAGGTCCCGGTTCATGGCCAGCTCCAGTCTCTCCAGACTCTCACAGCCGCTCAGCTCTTCAGGAACGAAGCGGACTCTGTTGTAGCTCAGCAGCAGCTCCCTGAGCCGGGTCAGCTTCCCTGAGACCAGAACCAGAACAGAGTCAGCACACTACCTGGGGCGGGGGGGGGGGGGGGGGGGGGGGGGGGGGCTGTTTGGGAGGGGGGGGGGGGGGGGTACTCACCGATCTGCTTGGGGATCTCTGTGACTCCGTTCCGGGACAGATCCAGAACCAACAGACTCTGGAAGCTGCAGATGAAGTCAGGAATCTTCTGCAGTCCGGTCCGGTGGATCTGCCACTCCTGGACCTGACTGAACTGGACCAGACAGCGGGGCAGCGTCTGGGGGAAGGTGGGGGGAGTAGAGAGGGGGGGGGGTGGGGTAGAGAGGGGGGGTTAGGGTTAGCAGTCACACGCCTCGCACAAACAACACCTAACGACCCGGACCACCTCTCAGCGGTACCTTCCACTCCTCCTGCTGGATGCGGAGCACGAGCCGTCCGTCTTCTGTCTGCAGTTTATCTTTCAGTCGAGCCAGAACCGCCCGGTCCTCCCAAGCCCCAACACTCAGTCTGGACCAGGACCAGGACCAGGACCAGGACCAGAACCAGGACCAGGACCAGGACCAGGACCAGGACCAGGACCAGGACCAGAACCAGGACCAGGACCAGAAACATGAACCACATTTCAGCTCACATGACTGAACACTTTCTCTAACAGTACTACAGTAAAGTACAAGTACCTCTAACTGTACTACAGTAAAGTACAAGTACCTCTAACTGTACTACAGTAAAGTACTAGTACCTCTAACTGTACTACAGTATAGTACTAGTACCTCTAACAGTACTACAGTAAAGTACTAGTACCTCTAACTATACTACAGTAAAGTACTAGTACCTCTAACTGTACTACAGTAAAGTACTAGTACCTCTAACTGTACTACAGTAGAGTACTAGTACCTCAAACTGTACTGCAGTAAAGTACTAGTACCTCTAACTGTACTACAGTAAACTTCAGTTTGAGCCAATCAGAAGCGAGCTGACCTTCCTGTGGGCGGGGCCTTCCTCTGCTCTACTTCCTGTTTCACCTTCCTGATCCTCGTCTCCCACAGAGCTTTGATGGAGCTCACCGAGCCGCACACGGCCACGCCCACCATGATGACCACTTCCTGTCAGCCTTGTGATGTCACAGCGCCCAGGATGACCTCTGACCTCTGACCTGCAGCTCCGCCCCCCCGCTCCTCCTGTCACATGTTAACAAGTTAAATCACATCAGTCGATATTTAAACAGAGAGCAATAATAAACTACGGTTATCGATCAGATATAAAAATATAACTTCCTGTTAAACTTTCTGACTTCAAACAAACTGTTTATTATACTTTATGTTTAACATTCCTCACATTCCTCACATTCCTCACATTCCTCTGAAGATAAACTCTCAACACAATGCAGTATTCCTGGAGTAGTACACACAAGTAGTAGTAGTAGTATTACAATTAGTAGTACTATTAGCAGTACTAACAATACTACTAATAGTACTACTAACTCTACCACCAGTGCTCAGCATAGTACACTGAGGACTGGTAGTAGTAGTACTATCTGTAGTATTACTAGTACCGGTATTAGTAATACTACAGATAGTACTACTACTCCCACCGGTGTAGTAGTAGTTAGTAGTACTACTATTAATACTACTAACAGTACTACCAGTCCTCAGCATAGTACACTGAGGACTGGTAGTACTGTTAGTAGTAGTATTACAGATAGTACTACTACTGATAGTACTACGAGTACCGGTGTAGTAGTTAGTAGTAGTACTACAGACAGTACTCCTAGTACCGGTGTAGTAGTAGTTAGTAGTACTCCCCCCCCCCGGGGCTCGGCGGTCTCACCTCTCCTTCCAGCAGTCGTCCATGTTGCTGTTTCGTCTCTTCATGAAATCTGACCTGCAGGATAATTTTAGCCTCCGGGTCACATGACCTCAGTCACATGACCTCAGTCACATGACCTCATCTTTTTATATGCTCTGTATCTGCTAGAAAATACTATTTATATATCACATATTATATTTATTATATTATATTATATATAACATAATATAATATTATAAATATAATGACTGAAAACTTTAACAAGGGTTAAAATATTTACAGGTCAGATTCTGATGATTTACAGACAACAGATATTAAACTTATATTAAAGTTATATTTCATATTTTCATGAAGTCTTTGTGAGTTTATATTTTGCAGCATCGTGAGGGTCGGTGAAGGTTTAAATGACGTCAGCAGCTTTATGAGGTTTGTGCACTTCAACTTTATTCAGAGTCATCAGGTTCAAACAATAACTGAGCTACACATCCCAAAATACAAAAACCCAACATCACAGAACATCAAGGCTGAAAACAAGGAGACAAACAGTCATGTAACATACGAGCCGTTTCCCAGCAACACCACAGAAGAAGAAGAAGAAGATCAGGAAGTGAAACATCAGGAAGCTGCTGTTTCATTATTCATCATTAATGATTCATTTCCTCAATTAACTGATTTATAGTTTGACTCGTTAACGTCTGAAGAGTTTATTCACTTTATGTCAATCAGCTCATTCATTCATTATTATTATATAATAATATATATTATATTATAATAATGAATGAATGAGCTGTTTGATGGTTTTCTGCCCCCTGCTGGTCAGAAATCACATAATTCAGAGTTAAAGCCGCATTAATTCATCTGTTTGACCACTAGAGGGAGCAGAGGAGCAGAAACAGCTCAGCAGCTGCTCCACTTTCAGACTTTAAATCTGATTATAACTTTTCTTCTTTCACTTTTCATCGTTTAATAAAAGTCACGCTGTCCAGAAATGCCCAAAAAAGTACGAACACGACGACGCAGCGAACCGAAGCCTCGGTCTGAGACTCTGCTGCAAAAAACTAAAACATAAAAACATAAAGACCAAAATAACAGAGAGGTTCTGTCAGCAGGCGCTACTGAGCATGTGCAGTAACGCTACTGAGCATGTGCAGAAACACTACTGAGCATGTGCAGAAACACTACTGAGCATGTGCAGAAACGCTACTGAGCATGTGCAGAAACGCTACTGAGCATGTGCAGAAACGCTACTGAGCATGTGCAGAAACGTTACTGAGCATGTGCAGAAACGCTACTGAGCATGTGCAGAAACGCTACTGAGCATGTGCAGAAACGCTACTGAGCATGTGCAGAAACGCTACTGAGCATGTGCAGAAACGTTACTGAGCATGTGCAGAAACGCTACTGAGCATGTGCGGTAACGTTACTGAGCATGTGCAGAAACGCTACTGAGCATGTGCAGGAACGTTACTGAGCATGTGCGGTAACGCTACTGAGCATGTGCGGTAACGTTACTGAGCATGTGCAGAAACGCTACTGAGCATGTGCAGAAACGCTACTGAGCATGTGCAGAAACGTTACTGAGCATGTGCAGAAACGCTACTGAGCATGTGCAGAAACGTTACTGAGCATGTGCGGTAACGTTACTGAGCATGTGCAGAAACGCTACTGAGCATGTGCAGTAACGCTACTGAGCATGTGCGGTAACGTTACTGAGCATGTGCAGTAACGTTACTGAGCATGTGCAGTAACGTTACTGAGCATGTGCAGTAACGTTACTGAGCATGTGCAGGAACGCTACTGAGCATGTGCAGTAACGTTACTGAGCATGTGCAGGAACGCTACTGAGCATGTGCAGAAACCTCAGGCACATTTTCAGCTTTTTATTTTATCACTATTTGACTTTTTCGAGCCGTTTCTAAACTAACTAACGAGACCAAACTCTTCAAAATAAAAGGAACGCGTCACCCGGTGCAGCGGTGCTTTTATTTTGAAGAGTCTGTGAACATTAACAGGAGTAATGAGATCTATCACACACTTGTTAGTAGATCAGTTCTTTGTTGAATCAGCAGAATGAAGAAGATCATGTGATGTGATCAAAAGCTCCGGCTCCTAACAGGTTCAAGTACCGAGACGATCAGCTGATCCGAGTCTTCTTCTAACCGTTAATACAAACATGAGTTATGTACAGATGATGATGATGATGATGATGATGATGATGAAGGGCTCGTGTGTCTGTAACAGTCTTTATATCATCACTGTTTAAACTCATTTAACCCTTTACACTCTGTTCACTGTTAATCACAGCTGGACTTTAATGAGACTCACAGCTGATTCTCACTTCCTGTTTATTAAAAAAGTCTAAAATCAGCATTTAAACATGTCGCGTGTTTCATATCAAATATTTATTAATGACTAATTATGAGTCAACATGTAAAGGGTTAAACAAACAAATCTCTGCACAGGTTATAATGTGATCAATTAAAAGGCTGATTATTGATTATTGGTTATTTGACTTTGTTAATCTGGTTGTTTAAACATCGACGATCAGCTGATCCGATGTTAAACTCGTACGAACGTCTCAGAGGAGGAAAATCTGTTCATCACTTTTGGTCCCGATGTTAAAACGGAGTCGGACTTCCTGTTGGACCATCAAACACTCTGAGCTCCCACAGCTGAGCGGAGTCCTTAAACGCATCGTGAGAATCTTTCAGCAGGAGTTGGAGACGTTTGATGTTACAGTACGTAGATATTAAACATGGACTCTTAGTGTCTGAACTATTAAACTTTAAAAAGGAGAATCTGATGTTTTAATGTTTGGTTCTGACTACAAACCAGCGTCGGTCTGCTCCGTCAGGAGTTTGCAGCGATGCAGTAAAATATGAAGTAAAGTGCGTCTGAGCTTATTTAACACGGCCGTTTGAGTTCAGAACAAACACACAGACAGAAGAGGAGAAACTCACTTCATCACATTATTCAGATTTAAGAAGAATTTAAAGGTTTCAAACATCGTGCTGCTGTCAGTTTATAGATGACATCATCAACAGACCTTAACCTGGCCAATCAGCTGATCTCTAGTCAATCAGCTGATCTCTAGTCAATCAGCTGATCTCTAATCAATCAGCTGATCTGTAGCCAATCAGCTGATCTCTAGCCAATCAGCTGATCTGTAGCCAATCAGCTGATCTGTAGTCAATCAGCTGATCTGTAGCCAATCAGCTGATCTCTAGTCAATCAGCTGATCTCTAGTCAATCAGCTGATCTCTAGTCAATCAGCTGATCTTTAGTCAATCAGCTGATCTCTAGTCAATCAGCTGATCTGTAGTCAATCAGCTGATCTCTAGTCAATCAGCTGATCTTTAGTCAATCAGCTGAAACATTAAACTTTCAGTGTGATCCTGTAAATACTGAACTACCTCTAACCTCCACGCTGTGTGTGTGTGTGTGTGTGTGTGTGTGTGTGTGGTCGTCATGGAGACAACATGATTGACAGGCTGACCCTCCTCCCAGCACCTTGCTCAAAGGCACCAGGGAAAGGTGAGCGTGTGACGGCTCCTGCAGGGCGAGCAGCGGTGTGATGATGATGATGATGATGAAGATGATGAAGCTTATTTGAGGTCCAGCACCATGCTCGCCGGGTTCTCCAGATATTCCTTCCACAGGTTGGAGAAGCGGCACATGGTGGCGCCGTCGATGATGCGGTGATCCGCCGACCAGCTGACGTTCATGATGTGAGCTCGGACCACATGACCGCCGGCGTCGAACCGCGGCAGAATCTGACCCATAAACACAGGAAGCAGGAAGTTAAACACAGGAAGCAGGAAGTTAAACACAGGAAGCAGGAAGTTAACTTATTGCACTGAAGAAATAACAAAACAATAAACATCTAACGTTAGCATCAGGTCAGGTGGCGTCAGGTGATCACTTCTTCTTCGCCTCTCTAAAACAGCAGCAACTGTTTAACCCTCCTGTTGTCCTCAAGTCAAGGAAGGAAGGGAGGAAGAAGGAAGAAAAGGAGGGAGGAAGGGAGGGAGGAAAGGAAGGGAGGATGGGAAGGGAGGAAGGATGGTGGAAATAAGGAAGGTAGGAGAAAGGAAGGAAAGAAGGAAGGGAGGAAGGTAGGGAGGGAGGAATGAAAGAGAGAAGGAAGGAGGGAGGAAAGGGAAGGAAAGAAGGGGGGGGGAATAAAGGGGGGATGGAGGAAGGAAAGAAAGAGAGCAGGAGGGAGGGAGGAAGGACAGATGGAAAGAAGGAAGGAAGGAAGGAACAGTCAAAACAGACGGGGTCAATTTGACCCGGGAGGACGATAGGAGGGTTAAGAGCAGCGAAGAAGAAGAAGAAGTGCTAACGGAGCTAACAGTAAACAGATTCCTATTTCTAATAAATGACGTGGCATTGGGTCGGTGCCTGGACTTCAGGACTTGCCGATACCGATGCAGCATTTAGTATCGGAGGCATTTCTGATCCTGGACCAGCTCTAATCTCAGAGCAGGACCAGAAGTTAATGAAGCTGATTAAACGGATGAATCCGGTCTGAAGCTCACCTGGATCTTTCCCAGCGCTCCGATGGCGACCTCCGGAGGCAGGATGACGGGCTTGGCGTACGTTCCTCCGATCTGAACACAAAGCAGCAGGTTAGTGTGAGTCTGGCTCCGAGTCCGGCTGAGTCCGGCTCCGAGATGGGCTCCGAGTCGGGCTCCGAGTCCGGCTCCGAGTCGGGCTCCGAGTCCGGCTCCGAGTCGGGCTCCGAGTCCGGCTCTGAGTCCGGCTCCGAGTCGGGCTCTCAGTCGGGCTCCGAGTCTGGCTCCGAAGCACATGAACACTGTTTCAGGGTTGTGGACTCACAGATCCGATGTTGGACAGGCTGAAGGTTCCTCCGCTCAGGTCCGAGGTTCCCAGCTGACCGGCCGTTCCCAGCGCCTGCAGGCGGTTCAGCTCCTGAGCGATCTCAAACACGCTGAGCAGCTGCACGTTCTTCACGTTGGGGACCAGCAGACCCTGAGCCGTGTCCATCGCCAGGCCGATGTTATGAGATGCCTGAACAACAACAACCAATCAGGAGCCTGCAGAGCCGACACCTGTAACCCTCTACTTCCTGTTCAGCTCAAATCTAAAAAAACACCACTAAAGAAACTGATGAGAAGAATTTAGTATAAATATAAATATTAGGGCTGTCAGCGATAACGCGTTTTTAATCTCATTTTAATGTGTCAAGCCTTTTTGTCCCTTCTCCTCCCCCGTAGACGGCTCCTCTAGCTGTAGCGCTATGCTTTGAAGTGGCCTCCTGCAGTAAACCTACCGCGCTGATGGAAAGTAAGAGAGCTACTGGACTTTTGAACGGCTTGTTTAACTTTAAAACACTTCCAGACGCTTCAGTTGACAAGTCAAAAGTAAAATGCAACCTGTGTCAAACGGAGTTTAACTACCACCGGAGTACGTGGAGTTTGAGTTAGCACCTCCACGCTAAACACCCAGGTGCAGCCAAGCCAGCCTCAGCTCCACCAAAGGACCATTTTGGAGTGTGGGAGTCGCAGCAGAGCCGTGATTGATTCCCAGTTAAGACACTCTGGTAAGAAATGCTTTACATTATGGGCTTAAAACTGCCTTCAAATGGAAAATAACAGGATTTTAAACATGACATTCAAAACGCCATTAATCACGATTAACTATGGAAACTCTGCGATTAATCTCGATTAAAAAAATTAATCGTTTGACAGCCCTAGATTAAATATAAAGGAGACAAACATTAAGCAGAGCAGCTGATCAGGAGTCGTGGTCTTACCTTGTACGTGATGTTCTGGACGCTGTCGTCCAGCGAGGCGTTGAGGATGGGGAAGTGGAGCAGGCCCAGCGATGCAGCCTGAGCCAATCAGAGCACAGCGTTAACATCATCACCAGACCGTGAGCCAATCAGCACGCAGCGGTCCTGACTCACCTTGATGAAGAAGGGCATGTAGCTCAGAGCGACTCCTCGGCCGGCAGCGACCGCTTTGAGTTCAGACCTCAGAGCCACCAGACGGCTCAGATCCACCTCGTCACAGTAACCGAAGTGAGGAATCTTCAGCGCCGCCGTCATCGTCCTCACCATCGCTTTATGGAAGCCTGCAGACAGGAAACGCATCATCACCATCATCATCAGCATCATCATCATCATCATCAGCATCATCATCACCGTCACATCCTCCAGGCAGCTGTACGATGCATCGACATCAGAGTTTAAATATCGTAATATATGATTAAATGTTTGTATGCTGTGGATCACGTCGTGACGTCGTGTCATCGTGACTTCAAGGTATTTGATCGGTGACATCATGACATCGTAACATCGTAATATCGTAACACCGTGACATCGTGATGACATCGTAATATCGTGACATCGTAATATCGTGACATCGTAACATTGCGACATCGTGATGACATCGTAACATCATGACATCATAACATCGTAACATCCTAATATCGTGACATTGTAACATCGCGACATCTTGATGACATCGTAACATCGCGACATATTGATGACATCGTAACATCGCGACATATTAATGACATCGTAACATCGCGACATCACGACATTTTGATGACATTGTAACATCTTGACGACATCGTAACATTGTGACATCGTAATATCGTAACACCGTGACATCGTGATGACATCGTAATATCGTGACATCGTAACATTGCGACATCGTGATGACATCGTAACATCATGACATCATAACATCGTAACATCCTAATATCGTGACATCGTAACATCGCGACATCTTGATGACATCGTAACATCGCAACATATTGATGACATCGTAACATCGTGACGACATCGTAACTGACCTTTGAGCGGCTCGGTGACGTCCTTCCCGGTGAAGACGGGTCGCGGCACGGCGGGCGGAGCTTTGACGGCGGCAGGCCTGGGGGGGGCGGGGGGGGCAGGAGGAGGAGGCGTGATCTCCTGGAACGGAGCCGGAGGCAAGATGGCTCCCGTCTGTCGGGCCAGGAAGTTCAGGATGTCTTCCTTCAGGATCCGTCCGTCTCTCCCCGTCCCGATGATCTCACTGAGCTTAATCTGGGGGTCAAAGGTCAAAGCATTCACACTGGGACACTACGGACAAAATAACGGAAACAGACTCTCTGGGGGCGGGGTAGTTCCTGGGGACCAGGGTAGTTCCTGGGAATGGGGTAGTTTCTGGGGACCGGGGTAGTTTCTGGGGACCGGGGTAGTTTGTGGGGACCGGGGTAGTTTCTGGGGACCGGGGTAGTTTCTGGGGACCGGGGTAGTTTGTGGGGACCGGGGTAGTTTCTGGGGACCGGGGTAGTTTGTGGGGACCGGGGTAGTTTGTGGGGACCGGGGTAGTTTGTGGGGACCGGGGTAGTTTGTGGGGACTGGGGTAGTTCCTGGGAACAGGGTAGTTTCTGTGGACCGGGGTAGTTTCTGGGGTAGTTTGTGGGGACCGGGGTAGTTTGTGGGGACCGGGGTAGTTCCTGCGGTAGTTTGTGGGTAACGGGGTAGTTTGTGGGGACCGGGGTAGTTTCTGGGGTAGTTTGTGGGGACCAGGGTAGTTTCTGAGGACCGGGGTAGTTCCTGGTTTCGAACCATTCACACTGAGGACGGCTGGAAACACTACGGACAAAATAATGGAAACAGGCTGAAGACAGACGGACATCAGACACAGACTGAAAACAGGAAGTGAACTTTGACCTCGTAGTTCTGGATGTTTGAATCACGTTTAAACTTCTGAGTTTAAATAATGAACATTGCGCAACACGCTGATCGTCTAATCTGAGGTTTAAAATAACTCAACAGCTTCTTCAGGCTCAGCGACTGTTCACATTTCTGACATACTTTCACCTCCAATGGAAAAATGCTGTTGGAGGGGGGGGGGGGGGTGGCGACTGGGGACAGACTGAGGACAGACTGGGGACAGACTGGGAACAGACTGGGGACAGACTGGGGACAGACTGGGGACACACTGAGGACAGACTGGGGACACAGTGGGGACAGACTGGGGACAGACTAGGGACAGACTGGAAACACTGGGGACAGACTGAGGACACAGTGGGGACAGACTGAGGACAGACTGAGGACAGAGTGGGGACAGACTGAGGACAGACTGAGGACACAGTGAGGGCAGACTGAGGACAGACTGGGGACAGACTGAGGACAGACTGAGGACACAGTGAGGGCAGACTGAGGGCAGACTGAGGACAGACTGAGGACACAGTGAGGGCAGACTGAGGACAGACTGGGGACAGACTGGAAACACTGGGGACACTGGGGACACATTGAGGACAGACTGGGGACACATTGAGGACAGACTGGGGACACATTGAGGACACATTGAGGACAGACTGGGGACAGAGTGGGGACACAGTGGGGACAGACTGGGGACAGAGTGGGGACAGACTGGGGACAGACTGAGGACACAGTGAGGACAGACTGGGAACAGACTGGGGACACAGTGAGGACAGACTGGGAATAGACTGGGAACAGACTGGGGACACAGTGGGGACAGACTGGGGACACAGTGGGGACAGACTGGGGACACAGTGGGGACAGACTGAGGACAGACTGAGGACAGACTGGGGACAGACTGAGGACAGACTGAGGACAGACTGGGGACAGACTGGGGACACACTGTGGACAGACTGAGGACAGACCGGGGACAGACTGGGGACAGACTGGGGACAGACTGTGGACAGACTGAGGACAGACTGGGGACAGACTGAGGACACAGTGGGGACAGACTGGGGACAGACTGAGGACAGACCGGGGACAGACTGGGGACAGACTGGGGACAGACTGGGGACAGACTGAGGACAGACTGTGGACAGACTGGGGACAGACTGGGGACACAGTGGGGACAGACTGAGGACAGACTGAGGACAGACTGGGGACAGACTGAGGACACAGTGGGGACAGACTGGGGACAGACTGAGGACAGACCGGGGACAGACTGGGGACAGACTGGGGACAGACTGGGGACAGACTGAGGACAGACTGTGGACAGACTGGGGACAGACTGGGGACACAGTGGGGACAGACGGGGGACAGACTGAGGACAGACTGGGGACAGACGGGGGACAGACTGAGGACAGATGGGGACAGACTGAGGACAGACCGAGGACAGACGGGGGACAGACGGGGGACAGACGGGGGACAGACGTACGTTGTTCTCCATGGCGAGCCGCCTGACGGCGGGCGTGGCTTGGGTCTTGTGACCTTTGATCTCTTGGTGCGTGTGTTCTTCTCTCGCCATCGCCGGCGTCTCCACCACGTCCTCCTCGTGGATCACCTCTGAACCAGAACCAGAAAACAGCTGATCAACAGTCACATGACGGTAACCATAGAAACAGCTGATCAACGGTCACATGACGGTAACCAGAGACCCGGGTCCACCAGGTAGACCCGTTTCCACACGGTAGACCCGATACCACCTGGTAGACCCGATACCACCCGGTAGAACCGGTTCCTCCAGGTAGAACCGGTTCCACCCGGTAGAACCGGTTCCACCCGGTAGACCCACCCAGTTCCACATGGTAGACCCGATACCACCCAGTAGACACGGTTCCACCCGGTAGACCCAGTTCCAACAGGTCGACCCGATACCACCCGGTAGACCCGGTTCCACCCGGTAGACCCGGTTCCTCCAGGTAGAGCCGGTTCCACCCGGTAGACCCAGTTCCACCCAGTAGACCCGGTTCCTCCAGGTAGACCCGGTTCCTCCAGGTAGACCTGGTTCCACTGGGTAGACTCGGTTCAGCTCGGTAGACCCGGTTCCTCCAGGTAGAGCCGGTTCCACCCGGTAGACCCAGTTCCACCCAGTAGACCCGGTTCCTCCAGGTAGACCCGGTTCCTCCAGGTAGACCCGGTTCCACTGGTAAGACCCGGTTCCACCCGGTAGACCCGGTTCCTTCAGGTAGACCCGGTTCCACCCGGTAGACCCGGTTCCACCCGGTAGACCCGGTTCCACCCGGTAGACCCGGTACCACCCGGTAGACCCGGTTCCACCCGGTAGACCCGGTACCACCCGGTAGACCCGGTACCACCCGGTTCCACGGTTCCCCCCTGCTCACCTGCGCTGGACTCGGTCTCGATGTCGACCAGCGGCTTGCCCACCAGCGCCGTGGCGTCCACGTCGTAGTAAACCTTCCGGATCACGCCGTCGTAGCGACTCGTGATCGTCACCGACGCTTTATCGCTCTGGACCTCACAGATGCTGTCGAACTGGGACACCTTGTCCCCCTCCTTCACATACCTGCAACACACTGGGACTCAGACTGGGAACACTGGGAACAGACTGGGACTCAGACTGGGGACACTGGGGACAGACTGGGAACAGACTGGGGACAGACTGGGAACACTAGGGACAGACTGGGGACAGACTGGGGACAGACTGGGAGCACTGGGGACAGACTGGGGACAGACTGGGAGCACTGGGGACAGACTGGGGACAGACTGGGAACACTGGGAACAGACTGGGGACAGACTGGGAACACTGGGGACAGACTGGGGACAGACTGGGGACAGACTGGGAACACTGGGAACAGACTGGGGACAGACTGGGGACAGACTGGGAACACTGGGGACAGACTGGGGACAGACTGGGAACAGACTGGGAACACTGGGGACAGACTGGGAACAGACTGGGAACAGACTGGGAACAGACTGGGAACAGACTGGGGACAGACTGGGGACAGACTGGGGACACTGGGGACAGACTGGGAACACTGGGGACAGACTGGGAACACTGGGGACAGACTGGGGACAGACTGGGGACAGGCTGGGGACAGACTGGGAACACTGGTAGTCTCAGTACGAACCATTCTTTGACCGTCACCTCCATGATTCCTTCTCCGATGTCGGAAAGTTTAAACTGGACGATCGGTCCGTGACTCACTGCGGGACGAAACACCAGCGATTACATCATCATCGATTACATCATCATCGATTACATCATCATCGATTACATCATCGATCACATCATCAATCACATCATCGATTACATCATCGATTACATCATCATCAATCACATCATCGATTACATCATCATCGATTACATCATCGATTACATCATCAATCACACCAGTGAGCACAAACTGGTGTGTTGCTGCTTGCTGATGTGAACCAGGTTTCCATGGTAACCAGACCAGCAGCTCAGAGTCACTGATTTATACGTTTATTAGTTCGACTGACTCGATATTTCACATCTGATAGTTTCATTTGGTGGTATTTGTTTTTCTATTTCCTTCAATAAACACACCTGTAGTTAGACTCACCTGTAACAGTCCCAGTTGTACCAGTATTCCCAGTTAGACTCACCTGTAACAGTCCCAGTATTCCCAGTATTCCCAGTTAGACTCACCTGTGGCGGTGTGCAGCGCTCTGCTGGGGAACGTCTGCAGCTTCCTGAAGCCGAGCGGCTGCTGAACGCTTCGCTCACATCTGAAACTCTGCAGCCGGAAACACCGACGCCGATACTGCTGACTCAGCTGGAAGAGACGAGACAGGTGATCACCTGCTCAGGTACGGCCTGTGACATCACAGGTATGCTCAGTGACATCACAGGTACAGTCAATGACATCACAGGTACGGCCAGTGACATCACAGGTACGGCCAGTGACATCACAGGTACGGCCAGTGACATCACAGGTACGGCCAGTGACATCACAGGTACGGTCAGTGACATCACAGTGACCTCACAGGTGAGGCAGCGAGCTCATACACATCTCAGCTCTAATTAAACTAAATGACTTCCTGGTTTAAATATTGCTTTTGTGAGTCTGGTGTTGAGTAGTTTCAGGGACTCAGGAGAGTCACAGTGACATCACAGGTACGGTCAGTGACATCACAGGTACGGTCAGTGACATCACAGGTACGGTCAGTGACATCACAGGTACGGTCAGTGACATCACAGGTACGGTCAGTGACATCACAGTGACATCACCATATTAAAGTGTTACAGCAGAGTGAGTTTGTTAATTTTACTAAACGTTCATTACAGACGTTTGTCTCTGTGTGAATCAGGTTTTATTTAAGATGAACGATGACATCATGAGATCATGACATCATGAGATCATGACATCATGACATCACTGACGGCTGAAACTCGTTTGGTTTGAATATGAAGTTTTATTTCCTCGTTGTTTGTTTGAGAACCTGTTTCATAAATCAGATGAACTTCCTGTTCATGTTCAGATCAGGAAGAAGAAAAAAACTTAAACATGTTTTATTTTAGATTTGAGCAGAAATATAAACTGAAAACATGTTAAAACTGTTTTTAGACCTAATAAATATTATTATTATTATTATTATAGTTTGTAAAGCAGCAGAACTTTGACTCATTAAACAGTCAGAGTGTTCCTGCTGCTCATACTGAACATTAAAAGTTCTTCATAATAAACATCTCATCACTTTATTAATTAATTAATTAATTCATGTTTGCAGCTGCAGAAACTTTATTGATCAGTGTTTAGGCTCCGCAGCAGGATATCGATCAGGTATCGATCAGTGATCAGCGGCTGCAGCTTCAGACGCATTCATGTAATAATATAATAATTAATATAATAACATAATAATTAATATAATGATTATAAACAGCTGTGACCTGGCTGATGCTAACATGCTAAGCTAACAGGCTGCAGGGAGGGGGGGCGGGGGGGGGTCACAGCGATGACGTCACTGCGTGTCAGCTGCACGTGCCGAGCGGAAACACACACACAAACATTAACAGAATAAAACAATCTGAAGTTTGATGAAAGTTTTTTACCAGCTTCCTGAAAACACTGAACGAGCCTCGAGCCACCGCCGCCATCTTTGCTCTCTGCTGCCTCTGCGACGTCACTGCACGCCCCTCTCAGCAGCCAATCAGCGCGCCGCCTCTTCTTCTGCTGAGGAATGCGGCGGAGTGACGTAGCAGTGACGCGATGCTGCCACCTGGCGGCCAGAGGAGGAACTGCGCTCTGCAGGGTGTTAACGTCAGGTTGGTTCTCTCACAATCACGATGAATTGAACTTTTAACCTCGATTATGATTAATTTATGATTAATGAATGATTATCTCCACCCTTGATCAACAGTTATGTATTTCCACAGTTTCTTTAGTTTAGTATTTTCACACATGAGGATCTTTAGGGAGTGAAAATAAAGATGTTTTTTTTTGGCCAACATTCTTTTTTATTGTTTTCACAATATTACAAAAAAACAACAAAGAAATACAATTACACGTCAACCCCCCCCCCCCCCCCCCCCCCACCCCGGCCCTCACAGCACTTCAAATTCTTGGTTGGGAATCAGATTAGTGAGTTCATTATATATCAGAAAAGATAGACGATATTAAAACAAATATATTTGTGTAATATTAAGTACTGCAAAGCGTCCCCAGGCTCTTCCATCACATGAGACAAGTCTGTCCTCAATACAAAGCTAATAAAGGGATCCCACATCTGGTGGAAATGATGTTGTTGGTGTTTTATTGTATATGTCATTTTGTCTAAAGGGAGAGTTGAAGACAGTTCAGACAACCACCTCTTTACACTTGGGCTACTGGTATTTGTCCATGAGAAGGTTTTACTCTCTTTGCCATTAGCACACTTAACTCTACAAATATACGTTGATGTCTTTTAAACTTTAAATTATCTGGATATAGACCAAGTTAGAGTTGGATATCTCGAGACCACTTTTACGTGGTCTCGGTCTTGTCACAGTCTCGACCGTCTCTGGTCTTGGTCTTGTCTTGGTCTCGGATCCCTCGGTCTTGTCTTGGTCTCATTGTCTTGGTCTTGTCTTGGTCTCGGATCCCTCGGTCTTGTCTTGGTCTTGGTCTCATTGTCTTGGTCTTGTCTTGGTCTCATTGTCTTGGTCTTGTCTTGGTCTCGGATCCCTCGGTCTTGTCTTGGTCTCATTGTCTTGGTCTTGTGGTCTCAGGTCGATATAGTGGTCGGGAGATTTGCAACAAATAATGTCCATGATACAAAACATAACATTCGATAAAAAATTATTTCACCTTTCACTCTGTCTCTGCATTGTTCTTAAATTGAATTTAAACTGGGACTGAACCTCTGACCCCAGTATGCTGCTCTTATTCAATTGATGCAAGTTATGGTGTAACACTAGTTCACTAGCTGTTTTTTTTTTTTTTTTTTTTTTGGTCTCGGTCTCGTCTCGGTCTCGTCTCGACTTTGTCTTGGTCTTGACTCAGTCTGTCTTGGCCTTGGTCTCGTCTTGGTCTCGGTCTTGATACCCTCTGGTCTTGGTAGTGTCTTGGTCTCGGTTGAGGCGGTCTTGACTACAAGTCTAGACCAAGTATAAACAAATGTGGGATTAAGGGTTTTTGAATCTGTAAAATATTTTGAACACATTGTTTTATTTCTTGCCAGAATGTTTGTATTTTTGTACATTTCCAGATACAGTGGAAACATGTACCTTTAACACAGATATCAGTACAGCGCTGTTATATCTGTGAAGTTTTTCTGGAGTGATATATGTTCGCATCAACCAGTCGTATTGTAGTCATTTCAGGCGAGTGTTAGTAGTTCTTGATTGAGAGCATGCTTCCCCCCACTTTTCTATTGGGATGTCCTCCTGTAGGTCTTCTCTCCATGCCCCAAGTCGTCCTGCTGATGCTTCTATACTTCCATCTATAAGGCATTTATACATTTTGGATATTAAACTCCTCCCTGAGCAATCCATATTCATTGAAAATAAAGATGTTTTAAAGGTGTGACGGGGTTGTGTCCTCAGCCCTTTTCTCTACACAAATGACTGCACCACCAATCACCACATACTACAAGTATTCAGGTGACACTGCCATCCTAGGTCTGCTCAGTGATACTGCCATCCTAGGTCTGCTTACTGACACTGCCATCCTAGGTCTGCTCAGTGACATTGCCATCCTAGGTCTGCTCAGTGACCCTGCCATCCTAGGTCTGCTCAGTGACACTGCCATCCTAGGTCTTCTCAGTGACACTGCCATCCTAGGTCTGCTTACTGACACTGCCATCCTAGGTCTGCTCAGTGACACTGCCATCCTAGGTCTGCTCAGTGACACTGCCATCCTAGGTCTGCTCAGTGACACTGCCATCCTAGGTCTGCTTACTGACACTGCCATCCTAGGTCTGCTCAGTGACACTGCCATCCTAGGTCTGCTCAGTGACACTGCCATCCTAGGTCTGCTCAGTGACACTACCATCCTAGGTCTGCTCAGTGACACTGCCATCCTAGGTCTGCTTACTGACACTGCCATCCTAGGTCTGCTCAGTGACACTACCATCCTAGGTCTGCTCAGTGACACTGCCATCCTAGGTCTGCTCAGTGACACTACCATCCTAGGTCTGCTCAGTAACACTACCATCCTAGGTCTGCTCAGTAACACTGCCATCCTAGGTCTGCTCAGTGACACTGCCATCCTAGGTCTGCTCAGTAACACTACCATCCTAGGTCTGCTCAGTGACACTGCCATCCTAGGTCTGCTCAGTGACACTGCCATCCTAGGTCTGCTCAGTGACACTGCCATCCTAGGTCTGCTCAGTGCTGCACCAATAACTTTCTGGAACTGAACGTGGTCAAAACAAAAGACCCCCATCTGGACCGGACCACCCCCATCTGGACCAGTCCCCACCCCCATCTGGACCGGACCACCCCCATCTGGACCGGACCAACTCCATCTGGACCGGACCAACCCCATCTGAACTGTACCATCCTGTATCATCCTGTCATCATGTTATTATGACCATCACAAAAAATAAAAACTTTAAATCATTTATTTTATTTTATTGTTGTAATTTTTGTGTTTCTAAACTTTAATCTTCTTTAATAATTAAAATGAAACTTTAGTAAAAGTTTTATAAAAGTATAAAAGTCTGAATCTGTTTTTCATTCATGTTTAAAGTTAGTTTTATAAATCTTTGTCTCAGTGTGACTCAGTGATTTCTGCTGCAGTTCCTGCTGCTGCCTGCAGGGGGAGACACACGCCCCGCAGTCAAGCTGCCTGCAAACCACCAGCACCACCGGAAATACACTTACAATTTAAAAGCAGTGTGTAGTCGGCTCACATGTCAGATGTCTATGAGTTGTTAAACAGCTCCAACAAATAAACTCCTCTCATGATTTCATTTCAATAAATGATCCAAAAAATCAAAGATTAGAGAAAAAGTCCAAAAACTGAAAACACACTTTCCTCTCCATTAATCATCTCAGCAGCCCTCACATTTACCTGCTGACCCTTTGGAGGCCCCCCCCCCTAGGTTGGGAACCACTGGACTAAACTAGCTAACTGTATATAAAGTAGTATAATACTGCAGTACTTTTACTGTAATACTACATACTACATCACTATAATACTGCAGTACTTTTACTGTAATACTGCATACTACATCACTATAATACTGCAGTACTTTTACTGTAATACTGCATACTACATCACTATAATACTGCAGTACTTTTACTGTAATACTGCATACTACATCACTATAATACTGCAGTACTTTTACTGTAATACTGCATACTACATCACTATAATACTGCAGTACTTTTACTGTAATACTGCAGTACTACATCACTATAATACTGCAGTACTTTTACTGTAATACTGCATACTACATCACTATAATACTGCAGTACTTTTACTGTAATACTGCATACTACATCACTATAATACTGCAGTACTTTTACTGTAATACTGCATACTACATCACTATAATACTGCAGTACTTTTACTGTAATACTGCATACTACATCACTATAATACTGCAGTACTTTTACTGTAATACTGCATACTACATCACTATAATACTGCAGTACTTTTACTGTAATACTACATACTACATCACTATAATATTGCAGTACTTTTACTGTAATACTGCATACTACATCACTATAATACTGCAGTACTTTTACTGTAATACTGTATACTACATCACTCATAATACTGCAGTACTTTTACTGTAATACTGCATACTACATCACTATAATACTGCAGTACTTTTACTGTAATACTGCATACTACATCACTATAATACTGCAGTACTTTTACTGTAATACTGCATACTACATCACTATAATACTGCAGTACTTTTACAGTAATACTGCATACTACACCACTATAATACTGCAGTACTTTTACTGTAATACTGCATACTACATCACTATAATACTGCAGTACTTTTACTGTAATACTGCATACTACATCACTATAATACTGCAGTACTTTTACTGTAATACTGCATACTACATCACTATAATACTGCAGTACTTTTACTGTAATACTGCATACTACATCACTATAATACTGCAGTACTTTTACTGTAATACTGCATACTACATCACTATAATACTGCAGTACTTTTACTGTAATACTGCATACTACATCACTATAATACTGCAGTACTTTTACAGTAATACTGCATACTACACCACTATAATACTGCAGTACTTTTACTGTAATACTGCATACTACATCACTATAATACTGCAGTACTTTTACTGTAATACTGCATACTACATCACTATAATACTGCAGTACTTTTACTGTAATACTGCATACTACATCACTATAATACTGCAGTACTTTTACTGTAATACTGCATACTACATCACTATAATACTGCAGTACTTTTACTGTAATACTGCATACTACATCACTATAATATTGCAGTACTTTTACTGTAATACTGCATACTACATCACTATAATACTGCAGTACTTTTACTGTAATACTGCATACTACATCACTATAATACTGCAGTACTTTTACTGTAATACTGCATACTACATCACTATAATACTGCAGTACTTTTACTGTAATACTGCATACTACATCACTATAATACTGCAGTACTTTTACTGTAATACTGTATACTACATCACTCATAATACTGCAGTACTTTTACTGTAATACTGCATACTACATCACTATAATACTGCAGTACTTTTACTGTAATACTGCATACTACATCACTATAATACTGCAGTACTTTTACTGTAATACTGCATACTACATCACTATAATACTGCAGTACTTTTACTGTAATACTGCATACTGCATCACTATAATACTGCAGTACTTTTACTGTAATACTGCATACTACATCACTATAATACTGCAGTACTTTTACTGTAATACTGCATACTACATCACTATAATACTGCAGTACTTTTACTGTAATACTGCATCACTATAATACTGCAGTACTTTTACTGTAATACTGCATACTACATCACTATAATACTGCAGTACTTTTACTGTAATACTGCATACTACATCACTATAATACTGCAGTACTTTTACTGTAATACTACATACTACATCACTATAATACTGCAGTACTTTTACTGTAATACTACATCACTCAAACTTCTTGCAGCTGCAGCAAATTAAGCAGTGTATTTTACTGTGAAACTAACCGGAAGTGCTGGTGTTAGTGTGCAGCTTGAAGCTAGAAGTTGCAGCAGTGGAGCATCTCGCAGCAGCAGCAGCAGTGTTTAGGTGTTTAGTGTTTAGTGTTTACAGGTCATCAGAGTAACAGAGAGCTGCAGTCTTCCCGCCACAGATGGAGTCCGCAGACCTGCAGCAGCTGGACGGCAGCGTGATGGAAGGAGTGAGTAACCGCTTTTATTTACCGGAGAGAACACAGCCGGCTGCGTGTTGTTCCGCTAACATGCTAACAGATGCTAACAGCAGCCGATACCGAGCTCACCGACCTGTTCTGTCCCCGGTGTCGGTTCTGTGCAGGGCGGGCAGATCCTCAGAGTGTCCGCGGCGCTCAGCTGCATCACCGGGACCGCCGTTAAAATCACCAAGATCCGCGCCGGAAGGAGCACACCGGGACTCAGGTGAGCCGCAGCTAGCATGCTAACGTTAGCCTATTCATGCAGCTCTGCAGGACACACTAACACAAAACACACAATAACAACAACTATAAGAACTATAATAACTATAACTGTAATAATATTAATAACTATAATTATAATAATGATAATAAAGTAAACCTGAGACGGAACGCAGCTTTAACTTTTATCTTGTTTATTATAACTCAGATAATAAACAGTAAACTAAAGTAAGTGAAGTAGTTTAATGAGTTAACATCAAACAGCTGATCGAGTTAAAGGTTTATTTTATTAACTTGTTTTACAATAAAAACTAAAAACTGGTTTAAAGGAAGTTTTTCTGAGCGCGTGAAGAACAAAGGAAACTCTTTACTTTTAATTTATAACAAAGAAAAAAATCAAATATCATAAAAATGAATTTAGTTTAAATTAAAATGTGAATAAAAGTTTCATTAAACTGCAGATTAAAGTGTGTGTGTGTTACTGACTGTGTGTGTGTGTGTGTTTCTGACTGTGTGTGTGTGTTTCTGACTGTGTGTGTGTGTGTGTGTGTGTGTTTCTGACTGTGTGTGTGTGTGTGTTTCTGACTGTGTGTGTGTTTCTGACTGTGTGTGTGTGTGTGTGTGTGTTTCTGACTGTGTGTGTGTGTGTGTGTGTTTCTGACTCTCTGTGTGTGTGTGTGTGTGTGTGTGTGTGTGTGTGTGTTTCTGACCCTCTGTGTGTGTGTGTGTGTGTGTTGCAGACCGCAGCACCTGTCTGGTCTCCAGCTGGTCTCAGATCTGTGCTCAGGGAGTCTTCAGGGAGCAGCGCTGGGATCGACTGACATCAGTCTGACTCCTGGAAAGATTCACAGCGGGAACCACACAGCTGATACAGAGACCGCCGGGTGAGCTCAATACCCCTGGTTACCCCTGGTTACCCCTGGTTACACTGATCAATACACCTGGTTACCCCTGGTTACACCGATCAATACCCCTGGTTACCCCTGGTTACACCTGGTTACCCCTGGTTACACCGATCACTGCACCTGGTTACCCCTGGTTACACTGATCAATACACCTGGTTACCCCTGGTTACACCGATCAATACCCCTGGTTACCCCTGGTTACACCTGGTTACCCCTGGTTACACCGATCACTGCACCTGGTTACCCCTGGTTACACTGATCAATACACCTGGTTACCCCTGGTTACACTGATCAATACACCTGGTTACCCCTGGTTACCCCTGGTTACACCTGGTTACCCCTGGTTACACTTGGTTACCCCTGGTTACACTGATCAATACACCTGGTTACCCCTGGTTACACCTGGTTACCCCTGGTTACCCCTGGTTACACCTGGTTACCCCTGGTTACACCGATCACTACACCTGGTTACCCCTGGTTACACGGATCACTACCCCTGGTTACCCCTGGTTACCCCTGGTTACACCTGGTTACCCCTGGTTACACCGATCAATACACCTGGTTACCCCTGGTTACACTGATCAATACACCTGGTTACCCCTGGTTACACCTGGTTACCCCTGGTTACACCTGGTTACCCCTGGTTACACCTGGTTACCCCTGGTTACACCTGGTTACCCCTGGTTACACTGATCAATACACCTGGTTACCCCTGGTTACACCGATCAATACACCTGATCACTGTCTTATAACGCTGACTGTTAGGGTTAGGGGTAGGTGGGGGGGTTAGGGATGGGGGGGGGGGGGCAGATCAGCTGAAGCCTCTTAACTCCATGGTGGTTAAGTTGGCAGATGGAGCAGAGAGTTGGAGAAGGTGTGTAGATGTGAATAAGTTCAGAGAGATATGATGGAGCCAGGTTGGGAAGGGTCGGGGGGGGGGGGGGGGTTAGGGTCTTGGGTCTAGGGGAAGGATCTTGAATGTGAGGAGTAGAATCTTAAAGCCAATGCAGGATTTGATAGGAAGCCAATGAAGCTGCTGCAGGAGTGATGTGTTCAATAGAGGGAGTTCCTGAGGCTGGGGGGGTTAGGGTTGGGGGGCTGGGGGGGGGCGGGGGGGGGGGGTTAGGGTTGTGGGGGGGGGGCAATAGAGGGAGTTCTGGTTATGATACGAGCGGCTGCTTCTGGACCAGTTTTAGTTTGTGGAGAGATTTCAGAGGAAGACCAAAGAGGAGAGAGTTCCAGTAGTCCAGACGGGGGGTCAGGGTTAGCCCCAACCCCCCCTCTTGACCAGGTGGGTAGGGGGTCTAACTGGATCAGTATGAAGCTGGCGGAGAGCTGAAGGAAGATGTAGGCCAAGAGTGCAGAGTTTTTAGTACATCTGATTACTGTCTGATAACACTCTCTCTATGTGTGTGTATGTGTATGTGTGTGTATTGTGTGTGTATGTGTGTGTATTGTGTATATTGTGTGTATGTGTGTGTAGTAGTGTGTGTCTCCTCCTGCAGGTCTCTCTCCCCTGCGCTTTGTTCGCTGACGCTTCGTCACAGTTTTGTCTGAAAGGAGGAACGAACGCAGAGATGGCTCCTCAGATCGACTACACAATAAAGGTTACACACACACACACACACACACACACACACACACACACACACACACACACACACTACACACACACTACACACAACCTGCACGCTCCTCAGATCGACTACACAATAAAGGTTACACACTACACACACACACACACACACACACTACACACACACACACACACACACACAACCTGCACGCTCCTCAGATCGACTACACAATAAAGGTCACACACACACATACCTGTTTTACTACCTGGTGGGGACCCTGACTGGGGTCCTTTCTAAAGGGTCTACAGACGTAATTTTAACTCCTAAATTCATCATAATTCTGTTTGAACAAAAAAATAACTTGAAATATCAAAAACTCTCATAAATCTGAAACCTGAATGTTGCCCCCCCCCCCCCCCCCCCCCCCCATTGGGACCCGTAATGCTAACGTCTATTAGCATACAATTGACATCACTGTTAGCCACAGTACAATTCATATTCAGTACCAACCCTAACCCTGGGGGCTAATCGCTAAGCTAATATGCTAATACGAAGCTAGCATGCTAATATACACACTTACACACTTTGTCAGGAAAAGGTCCCCACACTGCAGTACCGTGTGTGACCTCTGGGGTTCACACACACAGTCAGGAAAACCAACCTTGTGGGGACCAGGCCTATCAGGAGGCTGTTTGCTATTGATTCCAATGCTCGTTACCATGGAAACCAGGAGTCGGTCCCCACAGGGTTGGTGATATGTCAGGTTGCGGTCCCCACCAGGATAGAAACACACACACACACACACATTGATTGATTGATACAGAATCTGAACTCTCTTTTCTTTTTTAGGTCTTCAAACCGATCCTGGAGAAGTTCGGTGTTCACTTTGACTGTGACCTAAAAATGAGGTGTGTGTTACTGTGTGTGTGTGTGTGTTACTGTGTGTGTGTGTGTTACTGTGTGTGTTACTGTGTGTGTTACTGTGTGTGTTACTGTGTGTGTTACTGTGTGTGTGTGTTACTGACTCTGTGTGTTACTGTGTGTGTGTGTGTGTGTTACTGACTCTGTGTGTGTGTGTGTGTGTGTGTTACTGACTCTCTGTGTGTGTGTGTGTGTGTGTGTGTGTGTGTGTTACTGTACTGACTCTCTGTGTGTGTGTGTGTGTGTGTGTTACTGACTCTCTGTGTGTGTGTGTGTGTGTGTGTGTGTGTCTCTGTGTGTGTGTGTGTGTGTGTGTGTGTGTGTGTGTGTGTGTGTGT
>NC_070584.1:36018511-36026011 GCF_027409825.1 Scomber japonicus
TATAAAAGAAACAGACGTAACATCCGTGACGTCACCCATTGGTTTATGGACTGCTGCTCGGAAGCCAATAGTTTCTAATCTAGGCAGCGCCATCTTGAAAATTTCAGGTGCATGCTGGGAAAAATAAAAACACGGATTCTACTTATAGGGGCATGAGGCGGAGCCATGGGCGGAGCGGGGAGGTTGCTATGGTTACGAGGGCTGGATCTGGAGGACATTGGTCAATCAACCTGTCAATCAGGACGTAGCCACGCCCCCTAATGCATACCCTGCTTTATCGTCACATATAAAATCAGGGAGGCCAAAATGTCCCAAATGAACATCATACTGCATTGAAGAAGGCTTTAAACTAGCGATTGAGACCATAAACACATTTTGAAAACGTTTACTGAGGTTAGAAATCAAGTGAGAAGTTGGTGAATTCTCCATTGACTTGTATAGAGACGGTCGCCCCCTGGTGGCCTTTTGATAGAATGCAGCTCTAAGTTACTTCTCCATTGACTTGTATAGAGACGGTCGCCCCCTGGTGGCCTTTTGATAGAATGCAGCTCTAAGTTACTTCTCCATTGACTTGTATAGAGACGGTCGCCCCCTGGTGGCCTTTTGATAGAATGCAGCTCTAAGTTACTTCTCCATTGACTTGTATAGAGACGGTCGCCCCCTGGTGGCCTTTTGATAGAATGCAGCTCTAAGTTACTTCTCCATTGACTTCTTTCCAGAGGACAGGAACTCCCCGTCTGGTTATAATGAGTCTCAGCTCTCACTCTGACCTTTGACCTCTGACCTCTGACCTGCTCTTCCTCCCCAGCTCATCATCTTCATGGCGCTGGCGAAGGGAACGTCTCGGATTCGGACCGGCCCCGTGACGCTGCACACACAGACGGCGATCCACATGGCCGAACAGCTGACTCAGGCAAAGTTCACGATCACAAAGTGTGAAGACGAGCTGAGCAGCAACGACACCTACGTCATCGAGTGTGAAGGATCAGGAGCCTCCAACCCCAACCTGTAGCCACACACACACACACACACACACACACTGACACCACACAGACACCACACATGCACACACACACACACACACACACACACTGACACCACACAGACACCACACACACTGACACCACACAGACATACACACACACACACACACACACACACACACACACACACACACACACACACACACACACACACACACACTCGGTAGCTGCTCCCTCTCATGGCCGACCCTCTTAGCTTCTGTCTCTCAGGGTGTTTCTTCCTTAAAACTGTAAAAAATAAATAAAACTGTTTCCAACATTCACGTCTTCCTGTTTTTATTCCTTTAAAAAGTAAAAGTACTGCAGTATTATAGTGATGTAGTATGCAGTATTACAGTAAAAGTACTGCAGTATTATAGTGATGTAGTATGCAGTATTACAGTAAAAGTACTGCAGTATTATAGTGATGTAGTATGCAGTATTACAGTAAAAGTACTGCAGTATTATAGTGATGTAGTATGCAGTATTACAGTAAAAGTACTGCAGTATTATAGTGATGTAGTATGCAGTATTACAGTAAAAGTACTGCAGTATTATAGTGATGTAGTATGCAGTATTACAGTAAAAGTACTGCAGTATTATAGTGATGTAGTATGCAGTATTACAGTAAAAGTACTACAGTATTATAGTGATGTAGTATGCAGTATTACAGTAAAAGTACTGCAGTATTATAGTGATGTAGTATGCAGTATTACAGTAAAAGTACTGCAGTATTATAGTGATGTAGTATGCAGTATTACAGTAAAAGTACTGCAGTATTATAGTGATGTAGTATGCAGTATTACAGTAAAAGTACTACAGTATTATAGTGATGTAGTATGCAGTATTACAGTAAAAGTACTGCAGTATTATAGTGATGTAGTATGCAGTATTACAGTAAAAGTACTGCAGTATTATAGTGATGTAGTATGCAGTATTACAGTAAAAGTACTGCAGTATTATAGTGATGTAGTACTGCAGTATTACAGTAAAAGTACTGCAGTATTATAGTGATGTAGTATGCAGTATTACAGTAAAAGTACTACAGTATTATAGTGATGTAGTATGCAGTATTACAGTAAAAGTACTGCAGTATTATAGTGATGTAGTATGCAGTATTACAGTAAAAGTACTGCAGTATTATAGTGATGTAGTATGCAGTATTACAGTAAAAGTACTGCAGTATTATAGTGATGTAGTATGCAGTATTACAGTAAAAGTACTACAGTATTATAGTGATGTAGTATGCAGTATTACAGTAAAAGTACTGCAGTATTATAGTGATGTAGTATGCAGTATTACAGTAAAAGTACTGCAGTATTATAGTGATGTAGTATGCAGTATTACAGTAAAAGTACTGCAGTATTATAGTGATGTAGTACTGCAGTATTACAGTAAAAGTACTGCAGTATTATAGTGATGTAGTATGCAGTATTACAGTAAAAGTACTGCAGTATTATAGTGATGTAGTATGCAGTATTACAGTAAAAGTACTGCAGTATTATAGTGATGTAGTATGCAGTATTACAGTAAAAGTACTGCAGTATTATAGTGATGTAGTATGCAGTATTACAGTAAAAGTACTACAGTATTATAGTGATGTAGTATGCAGTATTACAGTAAAAGTACTGCAGTATTATAGTGATGTAGTATGCAGTATTACAGTAAAAGTACTGCAGTATTATAGTGATGTAGTATGCAGTATTACAGTAAAAGTACTGCAGTATTATAGTGATGTAGTATGCAGTATTACAGTAAAAGTACTACAGTATTATAGTGATGTAGTATGCAGTATTACAGTAAAAGTACTGCAGTATTATAGTGATGTAGTATGCAGTATTACAGTAAAAGTACTGCAGTATTATAGTGATGTAGTACTGCAGTATTACAGTAAAAGTACTGCAGTATTATAGTGATGTATGTAGTATTACGGTAAAAGTACTGCAATATTATAGTGATGTAGTATGCAGTATTACAGTAAAAGTACTGCAGTATTATAGTGATGTAGTATGCAGTATTACAGTAAAAGTACTGCAGTATTATAGTGATGTAGTATGTAGTATTACAGTAAAAGTACTGCAGTATTATAGTGATGTAGTATGCAGTATTACAGTAAAAGTACTGCAGTATTATAGTGATGTAGTATGCAGTATTACAGTAAAAGTACTGCAGTATTATAGTGATGTAGTATGCAGTATTACAGTAAAAGTACTGCAGTATTATAGTGATGTAGTACTGCAGTATTACAGTAAAAGTACTGCAGTATTATAGTGATGTATGTAGTATTACGGTAAAAGTACTGCAATATTATAGTGATGTAGTATGCAGTATTACAGTAAAAGTACTGCAGTATTATAGTGTTGTAGTATGCAGTATTACAGTAAAAGTACTGCAGTATTATAGTGATGTAGTATGCAGTACTACAGTAAAAGTACTGCAGTATTATAGTGATGTAGTATGCAGTATTACAGTAAAAGTACTGCAGTATTATAGTGATGTAGTACTGCAGTATTACAGTAAAAGTACTGCAGTATTATAGTGATGTAGTATGCAGTATTACAGTAAAAGTACTGCAGTATTATAGTGTTGTAGTATGCAGTATTACAGTAAAAGTACTGCAGTATTATAGTGATGTAGTATGCAGTACTACAGTAAAAGTACTGCAGTATTATAGTGATGTAGTATGCAGTATTACAGTAAAAGTACTGCAGTATTATAGTGATGTAGTATGCAGTATTACAGTAAAAGTACTGCAGTATTATAGTGATGTAGTATGCAGTACTACAGTAAAAGTACTGCAGTATTATAGTGATGTAGTATGCAGTATTACAGTAAAAGTACTGCAGTATTATAGTGATGTAGTACTGCAGTATTACGGTAAAAGTACTGCAGTATTATAGTGATGTAGTATGCAGTATTACAGTAAAAGTACTGCAGTATTATAGTGATGTAGTACTGCAGTATTACGGTAAAAGTACTGCAGTATTATAGTGATGTAGTACTGCAGTATTACGGTAAAAGTACTGCAGTATTATAGTGATGTAGTACTGCAGTATTACAGTAAAAGTACTGCAGTATTATAGTGATGTAGTATGCAGTATTACAGTAAAAGTACTGCAGTATTATAGTGATGTAGTACTGCAGTATTACAGTAAAAGTACTGCAGTATTATAGTGATGTATGTAGTATTACGGTAAAAGTACTGCAATATTATAGTGATGTAGTATGCAGTATTACAGTAAAAGTACTGCAGTATTATAGTGATGTAGTATGCAGTATTACAGTAAAAGTACTGCAGTATTATAGTGATGTAGTATGTAGTATTACAGTAAAAGTACTGCAGTATTATAGTGATGTAGTATGCAGTATTACAGTAAAAGTACTGCAGTATTATAGTGATGTAGTATGCAGTATTACAGTAAAAGTACTGCAGTATTATAGTGATGTAGTATGCAGTATTACAGTAAAAGTACTGCAGTATTATAGTGATGTAGTACTGCAGTATTACAGTAAAAGTACTGCAGTATTATAGTGATGTATGTAGTATTACGGTAAAAGTACTGCAATATTATAGTGATGTAGTATGCAGTATTACAGTAAAAGTACTGCAGTATTATAGTGTTGTAGTATGCAGTATTACAGTAAAAGTACTGCAGTATTATAGTGATGTAGTATGCAGTACTACAGTAAAAGTACTGCAGTATTATAGTGATGTAGTATGCAGTATTACAGTAAAAGTACTGCAGTATTATAGTGATGTAGTACTGCAGTATTACAGTAAAAGTACTGCAGTATTATAGTGATGTAGTATGCAGTATTACAGTAAAAGTACTGCAGTATTATAGTGTTGTAGTATGCAGTATTACAGTAAAAGTACTGCAGTATTATAGTGATGTAGTATGCAGTACTACAGTAAAAGTACTGCAGTATTATAGTGATGTAGTATGCAGTATTACAGTAAAAGTACTGCAGTATTATAGTGATGTAGTATGCAGTATTACAGTAAAAGTACTGCAGTATTATAGTGATGTAGTATGCAGTACTACAGTAAAAGTACTGCAGTATTATAGTGATGTAGTATGCAGTATTACAGTAAAAGTACTGCAGTATTATAGTGATGTAGTACTGCAGTATTACGGTAAAAGTACTGCAGTATTATAGTGATGTAGTATGCAGTATTACAGTAAAAGTACTGCAGTATTATAGTGATGTAGTACTGCAGTATTACGGTAAAAGTACTGCAGTATTATAGTGATGTAGTACTGCAGTATTACGGTAAAAGTACTGCAGTATTATAGTGATGTAGTACTGCAGTATTACAGTAAAAGTACTGCAATCAATCAATGTGTGTGTGTGTGTGCGTTTTTCTATCCTGGTGGGGACCGCAACCTGACATATTACCAACCCTGTGGGGACCGACTCCTGGTTTCCATGGTAACGAGCATTGGAATCAATAGCAAACAGCCTCCTGATAGGCCTGGTCCCCACAAGGTTGGTTTTCCTGACTGTGTGTGTGAACCCCAGAGGTACTGCAGTGTGGGGACCTTTTCCTGACAAAGTGTGTAAGTGTGTATATTAGCATGTTAGCTTCGTATTAGCACATTAGCTTAGCGATTAGCCCCCTGGGTTTCAATCCAACATTTGTTCAAATACTGAATATGAATTGTACTGTGGCTAACAGTGATGTCAACTGTATGCTAATAGACGTTAGCATAATGGGTCCCAACGAGGGGGGGGGAGAGGGGGGGATTCATGAGAGTTTTTGATATTTCAAGTTATTTATTTGTTCAAACAGAATTATGATGAATTTAGGAGTTAAAATTACGTCTGTAGACCCTTTAGAAAGGACCCCAGTCAGGGTCCCCACCAAGTAGTAAAACAGGTATGTGTGTGTGTGTGTGTGCAGGATGAGGACAGGTGTGTGTGTGTGTGTGTGTCTGTGTGTGTCTCTGTGTGTGTGTGTGTGTGTTTGTGTCGTTGTGTGCAGGATGAGGACAGGTGTGTGTGTGTGTGTGTGTGTGTGTGTGTGACTTCCTGTAGACGTGTTGTTGTTTCCATGACGTCGTGTCTCACCTGTACAGGTTCGGGTCTGAAACCTGAGCCGCTGTAAGCTCACACCTCTGTCCCCTCTGGAACCAGGTGCAACCGGATCCGGGTCACCTGACACCATCAGCTCAGTCTGCTCTCTGTCCTGCAGCATGGCGGACGCCGGGGCCTGGAGGACTCAGCAGGACCGGCCCCGGATCCTCCAACCAGGACCAGGACCAGGACCTGGACCTGGACCTGGACCAGGACCAGGACCAAACCGAGTCTGGATCTCTCTGATCGCAGGTAAGACTGTGACTTCATCACTCTGACTGACCTGAGAGCCAATCAGGTCATTTAGTACTTTACTGTAGTACAGTTAGAGGTTCTAGTACTTTACTGTAGTACTGTTAGAGGTACTAGTACTTTACTGTAGTACAGTTAGAGGTACTAGTACTTTACTGTAGTACAGTTAGAGGTACTAGTACTATACTGTAGTACAGTTTGAGGTACTAGTACTTTACTGTAGTACTGTTAGAGGTACTAGTACTTTAATGTAGTACAGTTAGAGGTACTAGTACTTTACTGTAGTACAGTTAGAGGTACTAGTACTATACTGTAGTACAGTTAGAGGTACTAGTACTTTACTATAGTACAGTTAGAGGTACTAGTACTTTACTGTAGTACAGTTAGAGGTACTAGTACTTTACTGTAGTACTGTTAGAGGTACTAGTACTTTACTGTAGTACAGTTAGAGGTACTAGTACTTTACTGTAGTACAGTTAGAGGTACTACGTGTGAACCTTTACTGAAGCAGGACTTTTACTTGTAACAGACTTTACTTCTGAGTTATTTCACTGATCAACTGAGATTATCTCAGCTGTTAAAAAGTAATGAACTTGTTGAGTTATCTTTGTTATGGAGTCAGTTTATTGTTGAGGTGTTGACTCACAACACAAACTGACTTGAAAACGGCTGAAGTTCATTTTATTTATCTGATAAAACCATTTGGCGCCGCTTTCTTCCTTTCTGTCGACACCTGAACGCCTCATTCAGTGTGTTTCAGAGCGGGCCGTGAACGCAGCACCGTCCGCTGCCCGTTGATTGGCTGCTGTTGCTAGGGGCGCGGTTAAAGTTACCATGGTAACGAGTCTTAAGAAGGATTTGGTCAATCAGAGTTTCAGAGTCTCGAGCTTCTTCTCGGGAATATTTACCGGTAAACACCGTGAACACCGGGAGAGGAAACAACGGAGACCCGGTGTGACCGGACAGCAGCCGCACAGACTCATGGGAAACGGAGGAGAAAGTTTTTAACTTTTTAAAAAACAGTTTCCGTCCAGCTAACAGCTAGCTCTGATGCTAACGGCTAACAACTCAGAAAAGTTTCTGCTGGAGGAGAGAATCAGGAGTTAGACGGAGCCCCGGAGTTACCGGGACTTACCGAGACTTAGAC
>NC_070584.1:36051011-36085706 GCF_027409825.1 Scomber japonicus
ACATGTTACATACATGTTACATACATATCACATACATATCACATACATGTTACATACATGTTACATACATGTCACATACATGTCACATACATGTCACATACATGTTACATACATGTCACATACATATCACATACATGTTACATACATGTTACATACATATCACATACATGTCACATACATGTTACATACATGTTACATACATGTTACATACATGTTACATACATATCACATACATGTCACATACATGTTACATACATGTCACATACATGTTACATACATGTTACATACATGTTACATACATGTTACATACATGTTACATACATATCACATACATATCACATACATGTCACATACATGTTACATACATGTTACATACATGTTACATACATATCACATACATGTCACATACATGTTACATACATGTCACATACATGTTACATACATGTTACATACATGTTACATACATATCACATACATATCACATACATGTCACATACATGTTACATACATGTTACATACATGTTACATACATGTTACATACATGTTACATACATGTTACATACATATCACATACATATCACATACATATCACATACATGTTACATACATGTCACATACATGTTACATACATGTTACATACATGTTACATACATATCACATACATGTCACATACATGTCACATACATGTCACATACATGTCACATACATGTCACATACATATCACATACATATCACATACATGTTACATACATGTCACATACATGTCACATACATGTCACATACATGTTACATACATGTCACATACATGTCACATACATGTCACATACATGTCACATACATGTTACATACATGTTACATACATGTCACATACATGTCACATACATGTCACATACATGTCACATACATGTTACATACATGTTACATACATGTCACATACATGTCACATACATGTTACATACATGTCACATACATGTCACATACATGTCACATACATGTTACATACATGTCACATACATATCACATACATGTTACATACATGTTACATACATATCACATACATATCACATACATGTTACATACATGTCACATACATGTTACATACATGTCACATACATGTCACATACATGTCACATACATGTCACATACATGTCACATACATGTCACATACATGTTACATACATGTCACATACATGTCACATACATGTCACATACATGTCACATACATGCTACATACATGTTACATACATGTTACATACATGTCACATACATATCACATACATGTTACATACATGTTACATACATGCTACATACATGTTACATACATGTTACATACATGTCACATACATGTTACATACATGTTACATACATGTTACATACATGTTACATACATATCACATACATGTTACATACATGTCACATACATGTCACATACATGTCACATACATGTCACATACATGCTACATACATGTTACATACATGTTACATACATGTCACATACATATCACATACATGTTACATACATGTTACATACATGCTACATACATGTTACATACATGTCACATACATGTCACATACATGCTACATACATGTTACATACATGTTACATACATGTTACATACATGTTACATACATGTCACATACATGCTACATACATGTCACATACATGTCACATACATGTTACATACATGTTACATACATGTTACATACATGTCACATACATGTCACATACATATCACATACATGTCACATACATGTTACATACATGTTACATACATATCACATACATGTTACATACATGTTACATACATGTTACATACATGTCACATACATATCACATACATGTCACATACATGTTACATACATGTTACATACATATCACATACATGTTACATACATGTTACATACATGTTACATACATGTCACATACATGTCACATACATGTCACATACATGTTACATACATGTCACATACATGTCACATACATGTCACATACATGTCACATACATGTTACATACATGTCACATACATGTCACATACATGTCACATACATGTCACATACATGTTACATACATGTTACATACATGTTACATACATGTCACATACATGTCACATACATGTCACATACATGTTACATACATGTCACATACATGTCACATACATGTCACATACATGTCACATACATGTTACATACATGTTACATACATGTCACATACATGTTACATACATGTTACATACATGTCACATACATATCACATACATGTCACATACATGTCACATACATGTTACATACATGTTACATACATGTCACATACATGTTACATACATGTTACATACATGTCACATACATGTTACATACATGTTACATACATGTCACATACATGTTACATACATGTCACATACATGTCACATACATGTTACATACATGTTACATACATGTCACATACATGTTACATACATGTTACATACATGTCACATACATGTCACATACATGTCACATACATGTTACATACATGTTACATACATGTCACATACATGTCACATACATGTTACATACATGTTACATACATGTTACATACATATCACATACATGTCACATACATGTCACATACATGTTACATACATATCACATACATGTCACATACATGTTACATACATGTTACATACATGTCACATACATGTCACATACATGTTACATACATGTTACATACATGTCACATACATGTCACATACATGTCACATACATGTTACATACATATCACATACATGTCACATACATGTCACATACATGTTACATACATGTCACATACATGTCACATACATGTCACATACATGTCACATACATGTTACATACATATCACATACATGTCACATACATGTCACATACATGTTACATACATATCACATACATGTTACATACATGTCACATACATGTCACATACATGTTACATACATGTCACATACATATCACATACATGTTACATACTTGTCACATACATGTTACATACATGTTACATACATGTCACATACATGTTACATACATGTCACATACATGTTACATACATGTCACATACATGTTACATACATATCACATACATGTTACATACATGTCACATACATGTCACATACATGTTACATACATGTCACATACATATCACATACATGTTACATACTTGTCACATACATGTTACATACATGTTACATACATGTCACATACATGTTACATACATGTCACATACATGTTACATACATGTCACATACATGTCACATACATATCACATACATGTTACATACATGTTACATACATGTCACATACATGTCACATACATGTTACATACATATCACATACATGTCACATACATGTCACATACATGTTACATACATGTCACATACATGTCACATACATGTCACATACATGTCACATACATGTTACATACATATCACATACATGTCACATACATGTCACATACATGTTACATACATATCACATACATGTTACATACATGTCACATACATGTCACATACATGTTACATACATGTCACATACATGTTACATACATATCACATACATGTTACATACATGTCACATACATGTCACATACATGTTACATACATGTCACATACATATCACATACATGTTACATACATGTCACATACATGTTACATACATGTCACATACATGTTACATACATGTCACATACATGTCACATACATATCACATACATGTTACATACATGTTACATACATGTCACATACATGTCACATACATGTCACATACATGTCACATACATGTTACATACATATCACATACATGTTACATACATGTCACATACATGTCACATACATGTTACATACATATCACATACATGTTACATACATGTCACATACATGTCACATACATGTTACATACATGTCACATACATATCACATACATGTTACATACATGTCACATACATGTCACATACATGTTACATACATGTCACATACATGTCACATACATGTCACATACATGTCACATACATGTCACATACATGTTACATACATATCACATACATGTCACATACATGTCACATACATGTTACATACATGTCACATACATGTTACATACATGTTACATACATGTCACATACATGTTACATACATGTCACATACATGTTACATACATGTTACATACATGTTACATACGTGTCACATACATGTTACATACATGTCACAGGAACTCTCCTATGATTGGTTGATGATGAACAGGTCCGACCAATCACAGCTGCAGGGACCAAAATAAAAGCATGTTGCAGCTGAAACTGATTTAAGTCTTTTATTATGAAATATTTGAGTCTCCTGGTGACTTCCTGCCGAATGTTAACGAGCTCTGAAGTGCCTTAAACATGTTTGAGTGTTTCTGTCCTCAGACGCATCATCGCCCGGCTGATCAGCTGATCATCGCCCGGCCGATCAGCTGATCATCGCCCGGCTGATCAGCTGATCATCGCCCGGCCGATCAGCTGATCAGTATGTTCTCAGCAGCTCATTGATCAGTAGTTTGTGTATTTGAACGTTTGAGTCTTTATTTTGTGTAACTGACTAAATGTTTCTGAGCAATAATAACAAATATAATAAAATACAGATTTTATTCCGGTTTGTGTTTCTGAGTCTTCAGATCTTAAACTTTGTGTCTGACTCTGATTCTCAGGTCGGTTTCAGCATCTTTTCCTCCAACTCTGAGAAATCATTCACCCCAACGTGTTTGATGCTTCTAACCCTCCGAAACCCTTCAATGCCACAAAATACAGTTTAACCCCCCTAACCCTGGGGGGGGGTTATAACATCAAGAGCAGCATAAAGTTGAACACAAAGCAGTAAAACAAAAGCATGTCATTGCATTAGTATTATTATTAGTAGTAGCAGCAGTATTATTATTATCTGTCCTACTGGGGAGATTTATTACCATGAACAACAGGAACTGGTTACTGGAGCTGAACACTGTCGGCCCACAGAGGATCACATGATCACTAAACATTCCTCACATTCCTCACATTCCTCACATTCCTCACATTCCTCACATTCCTATTGTGGGTTAAAAACCAACAGTTACACAATATTTGCCTCCCTGCTCCTCTTCCCGTAATAATGTGCTTTCCCATTCAGGAAGTTCCCAACATCCCAGATTACCACATGACATCACTGGAAAGTCCAGGATGTTATCTTCACTGAGGTCAAAGGTCACTGTGCTGTCAGGAGGATGTAGAAGCAGCAGAACAACAAAATAAAGCGTCACCAACATATAAACTATAAACTGTGAAAATAAAAGTATGAATAACTTCACACATTCTGTTTTTGTGGACCCAGCATCAAATTTCTGCTTTTAATCCATTTAGAGAGAATATATTAGAGGATTATGGTAAAAATGTCTAAGTGGTGTAACCATAAAAACTCTGCAGCAGGTCCCAGTAACGCATCAGGTCCCAGTAAACATCAGGTCCCCGTAACGCAGCAGGTCCCAGTAAACATCAGGTCCCAGTAACGCAGCAGGTCCCAGTAAACATCAGGTCCCAGTAACGCAGCAGGTCCCAGTAAACATCAGGTCCCAGTAACGCAGCAGGTCCCAGTAACGCAGCAGGTCCCCGTAAACATCAGGTCCTAGTAACGCATCAGGTCCCAGTAACGCAGCAGGTCCCAGTAAACATCAGGTCCCAGTAACGCAGCCAGGTCCCAGTAACGCAGCAGGTCCCAGTAAACATCAGGTCCCAGTAACGCAGCAGGTCCCAGTAAACATCAGGTCCCAGTAACGCAGCAGGTCCCAGTAACGCAGCAGGTCCCAGTAACGCAGCAGGTCCCAGTAACGCATCAGGTCCCAGTAAACATCAGGTCCCAGTAACGCAGCAGGTCCCAGTAACGCAGCAGGTCCCAGTAAACATCGGGTCCCAGTAACGCAGCAGGTCCCAGTAACGCATCAGGTCCCAGTAAACATCAGGTCCCAGTAACGTAGCAGGTCCCAGTAAACAGCAGGTCCCAGTAAACATCAGGTCCCAGTAACGCAGCAGGTCCCAGTAAACATCAGGTCCCAGTAAACATCAGGTCCCAGTAACGCATCAGGTCCCAGTAACGCAGCAGGTCCCAGTAAACAGCAGGTCCCAGTAACGCAGCAGGTCCCAGTAAACAGCAGGTCCCAGTAAACATCAGGTCCCAGTAACGCAGCAGGTCCCAGTAAACAGCAGGTCCCAGTAACGCATCAGGTCCCAGTAAACAGCAGGTCCCAGTAACGCAGCAGGTCCCAGTAACGCAGCAGGTCCCAGTAACGCAGCAGGTCCCAGTAAACATCAGGTCCCAGTAACGCAGCAGGTCCCAGTAACGCAGCAGGTCCCAGTAACGCAGCAGGTCCCAGTAAACATCAGGTCCCAGTAAACATCAGGTCCCAGTAAACATCAGGTCCCAGTAACGCAGCAGGTCCCAGTAAACATCAGGTCCCAGTAACGTAGCAGGTCCCAGTAAACATCAGGTCCCAGTAAACATCAGGTCCCAGTAAACATCAGGTCCCAGTAAACATCAGGTCCCAGTAACGCATCAGGTCCCAGTAAACATCAGGTCCCAGTAACGCAGCAGGTCCCAGTAACGCAGCAGGTCCCAGTAACGCAGCAGGTCCCAGTAAACATCAGGTCCCAGTAACGCAGCAGGTCCCAGTAAACATCAGGTCCCAGTAACGCATCAGGTCCCAGTAACGCATCAGGTCCCAGTAAACATCAGGTCCCAGTAACGCAGCAGGTCCCAGTAAACATCAGGTCCCAGTAAACATCAGGTCCCAGTAACGCAGCAGGTCCCAGTAACGCAGCAGGTCCCCGTAACGCAGCAGGTCCCCGTAACGCAGCAGGTCCCCGTAACGCAGCAGGTCCCAGTAAACGTCAGGTCCCAGTAACGCAGCAGGTCCCAGTAAACGTCAGGTCCCAGTAACGCAGCAGGTCCCCGTAACGCAGCAGGTCCCCGTAACGCAGCAGGTCCCAGTAACGCAGCAGGTCCCAGTAACGCAGCAGGTCCCAGTAAACATCAGGTCCCAGTAACGCAGCAGGTCCCAGTAAACATCAGGTCCCAGTAAACATCAGGTCCCAGTAACGCAGCAGGTCCCAGTAAACATCAGGTCCCAGTAACGCAGCAGGTCCCAGTAACGCAGCAGGTCCCAGTAACGCAGCAGGTCCCAGTAACGCAGCAGGTCCCAGTAAACATCAGGTCCCAGTAACGCAGCAGGTCCCAGTAAACATCAGGTCCCAGTAAACATCAGGTCCCAGTAAACATCAGGTCCCAGTAAACAACAGGTCCCAGTAACGCAGCAGGTCCCAGTAACGCAGCAGGTCCCCGTAACGCAGCAGGTCCCTGTAACGCAGCAGGTCCCAGTAACGCAGCAGGTCCCAGTAACGCAGCAGGTCCCCGTAACGCAGCAGGTCCCCGTAACGCAGCAGAGGCCTCACACTGCTGGTCTGGATCCCAACAAAAAACAACTAATGTAAACATTGACTCACTCTCGAGGTCATCTGGTTTCCACGGAAACGGAAATTTCAGAGTGAAGCAACGTGTTCAACGTGTTCCTTTATTAACGCGCGGAGCGTCCAGACTGACTCACATCAACCTTTCAGCAGATCTGCAGCAGAACTCCGACCATGAAGGTGAGTCTGAATTCATACTGATCAGAAGTCTCAGTCAGCTTCTCTGCCGTTAGTTTAACCTGTTGTGTTCGAGTCAAGGAAGGAAGGGAGGAAGGAAGGAAGGAGAGGGAAAGGAAGTAACGACAGAAGGAAGAAAGGGGGATGGAGGATGGAAGGGATGAAAGGAAATAAGGAAGGGAGGAAGGAAGGATGGAGGAAAGAAGTAAGGAAGGAAGGTAGGAGGGAGGGAGGAAAGAAGTAAGGAAGGAAGGAAGGTGGGAGGGAGGGAATAAAGAAAGTAGGAGGGAGGAAGGAAGGAAAGAAGGGCAGAGGAAAGAAGGAAGGATGGAGGAAAGAAGGGAGGAGGGAGGGAGGAAGGAAGGAGAGGGAAAGGAAGTAACGACAGAAGGAAGAAAGGGGGATGGAGGATGGAAGGGATGAAAGGAAATAAGGAAGGGAGGAAGGAAGGATGGAGGAAAGAAGTAAGGAAGGAAGGTAGGAGGGAGGGAGGAAAGAAGTAAGGAAGGAAGGAAGGTGGGAGGGAGGGAATAAAGAAGGTAGGAGGGAGGAAGGAAGGAAGGAAAGAAGGGCAGAGGAAAGAAGGAAGGATGGAGGAAAGAAGGGAGGAGGGAGGGAGGAAGGAAGGAAAGAAGGACAGAGGAAAGAAGGAAGGAAGAAAGGACAGAGGAAAGAAGTAAGGAGGGAAAGAAGGAAGGAAGAAAGGGAGAAGAAGGAAAGAAAGAAAGAAGGAGAGAGGAAGCACAGATGGAAGGAAGGAAGGAACGAACGAACAGTCAAAACAGACGGGTCAATTTGACCCGGGAGGACGACAGGAAGTTTAAACTCTGGATGAATCCTCTCGGTGAGTTTAGTTGAATGTGTTTGTGTTGCAGCTGGTTTCAGTCTTCCTCCTCCTCGTCTTCCTCCTGGCTCCAGCGTTGACCTGCTGCTCACCTCTCATCCTGCCGCTGGACTGCAGTGACATCCATCACAGTAACAGCAGCCGACCCAGCGGAGTGTTCACCGTCTACCCCATCGGAGCCACGTCTGCTGTCCAGGTGCTTCATCCTCTCTGGGTCCAGATCAGGCTGACTCTACTAAACCAGCAGATAGAACTGGAGCTAGTCCTGTTACTGGTCTGATACACGCACTGTTTTTATTTTCCTTTATTGTGCAGAAATCAAGTGTTTAAAGTAGCTGTATGTAACAAATATATTCCAAGTAATCATAAAATGGTCCTAAATGTCACCAGACATTAAGGAATCATGTTCATTTCAAACACTGATATCACTGACAGTCGTAGTCCAGCCACAATATTCACATTTGAAAAGCTCAGTTGCAGCCCTCAAGTAATGTTTATGTTGTCATTCTGTGTTTTGGCCTGATGCACCACCCACCACCTAGCTACCAATCACCAAGTCAGTAGTGTTTCAGCAGCCAGGTTGCCAGTTGCCACTGAGCTGCAGCTAGGAACACTGCAGATAATGTCTGATGTTACAAAACCAAAAAAGCCTCGTTTTGATTCAAATACGTCATGACAATTTGAGAAACAAAACCAGGGTATGTATAGGAGACGCCTTTGAAACATGGAGACGGTTACAGCGTCATACAGCACTCAGCTGCACCCGCTGATACGGAGGAGGATATGCAGGATCACTTCCAACAACTGGCAACCCGCGTGAAGTAGACTCTGGCAGGGAGGGGGCGAGGAGTAACAGCTCTCTCCAGTGCTTTGAACGTGGGCCGCAGTACCATTTCTAAACGCTTGGTGTCAGAGTTACATACTTCAGCTTTAAAATGTCAGTGAAGAAGAAGTGTAACGCAGTAAGATTTGACCCTGTAAGACGAAACGTGACAAACACAAAGCAGACGAGGAGGCTGGGCTTCACATCAACAACCAGAGACTGGTGGATGCTCTGTTTGTTAAGGGATTCCTTTTGTTTATGTCTCTCGGCTGGCCTGGGAACGCCTCGGGATCCCCCGGGAAGAGCTGGACGAAGTGGCTGGGGAGAGGGAAGTCTGGGCTTCCTGCTTAGGCTGCTGCCCCCAAGACCCCACCAGGGTTAGAGGCAGAGGACGGACGGACGGACGGACAGAATAATTTCCAAAATTAGCAGCAGCACACTTATGACGGCCTGAATTTAGAGACTGAGAATGAGATTTAGAATGACTGAAAACAATGACTGACTCAGTGTTTGTAGAGAGAAGTTCTTGAACAGGAGTCAGCTGTCAGTGCAGCTGCTGATTGGTTGAATACAGTTTAAGGATCATATTTACTAATGAGTGTGTTTGTGTGTAGGTGTACTGCGACATGGACTCAGATGCAGGAGGATGGACGGTGAGTTATTGAACAGAAGTCATCAAGTCACAGCTGAGTGGTTTTCAGTATGAACACTTCCTGTTTGACCGTCATAATAACCCCCAGGTGTTCCAGAGGAGGATGGACGGCTCGGTGAACTTCTACAGGCCCTGGGATCAATACAAGACGGGCTTTGGTAGCGCTGCTGGAGAGTACTGGCTGGGTGAGAACTGTCATGTGACTTCATGAAACTCTGTTCATTAAAACAAACAAACTCTGACGTGACTTCATGTTTGTGTGTTTTCAGGCCTGGAGAATCTCTTCCATCTGACTCAGAGGAAAAGGTTTGAGCTTCGTGTCGACATGGAGGACTTCAGTGGGAACAAAGCGTTTGCTCGTTACTCCTCGTTCTCCATCGAATCAGAGTCCCACGGATACAGTCTGCAAGTGTCTGGATTCACTGATGGAGGAGCAGGTCAGTTACTGTTAGCAGTAACTTCTGTTTGTCTGATGTTTGGTTTCCACATGGAGACACTGAGGATTTCTGTCCTTATATTGGATTATTTGTGTGACAGTGTTGTGATCATACACTAGTTGTTTTCTTGTGTTTCTGTAGGAGACTCCCTGACTTATCACAGCGGACAGAAGTTCTCCACCTTCGACAAAGACCAGGACTCCACCAGTGCTAACTGTGCCAGATCACACCTGGGGGCGTTCTGGTACAAAGGGTGTCACTATGCAAACCTCAACGGGGTTTATCGCTGGGGGGCTGATAGCACGATCTATGCTGTAGGAGTGGACTGGCAGCACTGGAAGGGTTATAACTACTCACTGAAAACTGTCAGCATGAAGATCCGTCCTGTGCAGGGTTAGTGATGGGTTAGTGTTGGGTTACTGATGGTTAGTGATGGGTTAGTGATGGTTAGTGATGGTTAATGATGGTTAGTGATGGTTAGTGATGGGTTACTATCATCAGAGGCTTTAACGTCATCATCCTTACCCCAACACAAGGAGTCTCCCCCAGCCCCAACAGCCCAACAGGAGGAGTCTCCCCCAGCCCCAACAGCCCAACACAAGGAGTCTCCCCCAGCCCCAACAACCCAACAGGAGGAGTCTCCCCCAGCCCCAACAGCCCAACAGGAGGAGTCTCCCCCAGCCCTAACAACCCAACAGGAGAAGTCTCCCCCAGCCCCAACAACCCGACAGGAGGAGTCTCCCCCAGCCCCAACAACCCGACAGGAGGAGTCTCCCCTAGCCCCACCAGGAGACTCCCAACTTTCACCCACCAGGACCCCATCCAGCCTTTCATTCTCTCCACTCAGTCAGGACTCCCCACTTCTGGATGAATGACCTTCTCAATGTTGGAATCCAACTCACACCACTTCCAAATCCCATTTGTTCTCCCCTGAACCTCCCTCTTCATTCAACCCCTCCCATTCCACCACGCTGGAAAACACCATCACCCAAAAGTAACAGAGCCCCCCCACCTCCTTTGACTCAGATCATCTGTGAGTCTGACTGATATGTGCCGGGTCCAGGCTGCAATACTGATACCAATTATGTTCTCCCCCAGGAAAAGTCAGGGCCCTATGGAGTTCAGGTAGTTTTCTCAATCCCTGTGATGACAGGTAACAGAAGAATGGTTAAACTGGTGAGAAATAACAAGAGTTCAATTAAACCTCTAAATATACCAGTGTCTCCTGTTATCTCCACAAGGTTAGCTCTACTCAATATCAGATCACTAGCCAACAAATCACTGCTAGTTAATGACGTCATTACGACCTATGATCTAGATGTTTTACTTCTTAGTGAAACATGGCTGACTGAATGTAGCTGTTGTGCTATTCTCAATGAGGCAGCACCAACAAATTTTAGTTTTATGAACAAGTGTCAAACTGGTAAGAAAGGCGGGGGGGGGGGGGGGGGGGGGGGGGGGCGGTTGCTGCCTTCTTTAAATCTGTATTTCAGTGCAAGGAAATGACATTAGGTGATTTTAGCTCTTTTGAACATCTCTGTTTTTTATTAAAAGGTGCAGGTCCAGAATATGTTAGTAGAGCTCTGAGATCTACTGACTCAGGTCAGATAGTTGAGCCCAGAGCTCTGAGATCTACTGACTCAGGTCAGATAGTCGAGCCCTGAGCTCTGAGATCTACTGACTCAGGTCAGATAGTCGAGCCCAGAGCTCTGAGATCTACTGACTCAGGTCAGATAGTCGAGCCCAGAGCTCTGAGATCTACTGACTCAGGTCAGATAGTCGAGCCCAGAGCTCTGAGATCTACTGACTCAGGTCAGATAGTCGAGCCCAGAGTTCAAACTAAACATGATGAAGCAGCTTTTACACAACTGGAACAAACTAGCAGCAGAACTGAAATCATGTTTAAATCCAGGTTAGAAACATTTCTCTTCTCCTGAGCTTATGATTGAGCTCTTTTAAAGCACCTTACATTTTAATCTTTCATTTGCACTCTATGTCCTTTTAATGATTTTAAAGCTAATTATTATTTTATGCTGCAATCTTATATTTAATGCTCTATTCTAGCATTTTATTTCTCTCTTTCTATTTTTCTGTACTTTGTTTTTATTATGGGGGTGGGGGGTGTGGTGGTGGTGGTGGGGGGTTAATTGTATGTTTTACATGTTTTTCTGTTTTATGTAAAGCACATTGAGTTGCCATTATGTATGAAATGCGCTATATAAATAAAACTGCCTTGCCTTACATTACAGTTGCTAAACAAACATATATGTCGTTACTTGTGTTACATAAGTTCAATCAATCTTTATTTGTATAGCGCCAAATCACAACAGAGTTATCTCAAGGCTCTTTCCACATAGAGCAGGTTCTAAACCGATCTCTTCAGGTTTTAACTTTAAAGAGACCCAACATTCCCATTCTTCAAATATTATGTATAAATTATTATGAATTAATTATTATGTATAAACTATTATGCGGGCTGATGTCATGCTAACACAAAGCTAGTAATGAAACACTCTCAGTGATGCTGAAGCTAACCCAAGCAGCCAAAGCTTGTGTTCTCAGCAAAGTAGAAATAATAGTGAACAGACTATATAATATAATATAATATAATATAATATAATATAATATAATATAATATAGTTCAAGTTCAAGTTCAAGTGTACTTTATTGTCAAAAATCTATGTAACAGGGTTAGCACAGAAGTCTGAAATTGCGTTTTACCAATCTCCAATGTGCAGTTAAAAAGACATGTAAAAAGACATAGACAAAAATCCCCCCCCCCCCCCCCCCCACACGCACACACAGTGCGCAAATACTGACATAATACACAACCACACACACACACATGCACATAGCAGCAGAAGTACAATCAGTTGTCATAGCAAAAGTGAAAGTGTAGATCTGTGTACAAAGTGCAGGAGTAAAGTGCTAGTGGTATGGTGAAGGAAATGTTCATGGAATGTCATCCAGTGACCTTGGAATGTTCATGTGGTTTTCTTCAGTTGTTGCTCAGTCTGCTTGTGCGGGACCGCAGGTTGCGGTACCGCTTCCCTGATGGTAGAAGGGAGAACAGTCTGTGTGCTGGATGAGTTATGTCTTTGATGATGTTCATTGCCCTCTTGGAACAGTGTGAAGTGTACAGTTCATGGATGGCTGGTAGGGGTGACCTGATGATCTTTTCTGCTGTCCTCACCACCCTCTGTAGCGCCTTTTTGTCTGCAGCTAGGCAGCTGCCGTGCCAAACAGAGACGCTGCTGGTCAGGATGCTCTCAATAATAATAATAATAGTGAGCAGAAACAGGTTGTCTTTAGTAGTTATTATTCATACATGTTATGATGGTCAGGACCTCTGTTATTTTATTTGTTAACACATCGTCTGCGTTGCTAAGGGGTAACACAAAAGTTATGTAATGTTATGTAAAGGGAGTTTTTTCTCGCCACTGTTGCTCATGTAGGAATGTTGGGTCTCTTTAAAGTTAAAACCTGAAGAGATCGGTTTAGAACCTGCTCTATGTGTAAAGAGCCTTGAGATAACTTTGTTGTGATTTGGCGCTATACAAATAAAGATTGATTGATTGATTGATTAATGAGTAACTGATTACTTTACACAGAGAGTTATTAAATAAAGTAATGAGTAATGTGTAATACTTTACATTTTTGACACTGACAGTAATTCTCCAGAACAAACTAACAGAATACACGTTTCTCTCTTTGTTCTGTAACTTCACACATGAACCAGAAACATCACACGAGGTCACTGACCTGCAGGACATTAGTTGGAAGCTAAATATGGTTCAAATCATATCTTCTCTTTTTTTTTTGATGTATTTTGAACATGGCCTCTGATGTAATTAAAATCCAACAGATGGAGTTGACTTGTATTGAACATGTTCCACCACTAGATGTCTCTGTTGTCACACTGAGGAGCATCAGGAGGAGAGACCTTCAGTCTGCTGACAGCAAGCGTTCACTGGAGGTTTGAAATACTCTGCTGCATGCTCTCAATAACCTCTTCATCATCACCTCTGTTTCATCTTCCTCATGTATTATTATCATTATTATTATTATTATTATTGTTATTATTATTATTATTATTATTATTATTATTGTTATTAATAGTGGACAGTGGTGCAGCTGGGGTCAATAACACACAGAAACAGACTGATTGATGCTGTTAGGGAGATCTATCATCTCTTTATTTCACACAGTGTTACACTGATGCTTAACCTGTGGTTTATTCTTTAATACCAGTTTTATCTCTGATCCACTTCATGTAGGAACAGACTTTCATGTAGACAGTAAACCCTGAGGGTGTTCGGGTAGTAGCAACAGTGACTCCATACAGAACACCATCACTCTTCTTCACCAGACTGCCGCCAGAATCTCCCTGAGTGAAGAGAGAGACAATTAAAAAGGGACAATGATGGAGAGAGAGAGAAAGACAGAGAGACAGAGAGAGAGAGAGAGAGAGAGAGAGACAGAGAGAGAGAGAGAGACAGAGAGACAGAGAGAGAGAGAGACAGATAGAGAGAGACAGAGAGAGAGACAGAGAGACAGAGAGAGAGAGAGAGAGAGACAGAGAGAGAGAGACAGAGAGAGAGACAGAGAGAGAGACAGAGAGACAGAGAGAGAGAGAGAAAGAGAGAGAGACAGAGAGAGAGAGAGAGAGAGAGACAGATAGAGAGAGAGAGAGAGACATCACAGACTTACTGGACAGGCTTCACATGGTTTCTTGGTGGGACAGTTTCCACATGGAACATCGTTGGAGCAGCTGTTACATGGCATCACGTCTTGGGAGCACAGACAATGTTTTTTTTTGTATTTTGATGAAACATCAGGATCTTGTTCACAGTTTTGATCCATTGTAGCTTCACCACACTGCAGATTCACTGCTTTCTTCTGGTCTGTGGATTTAAAGAGACAAATATAACTATTAATAACTGATAGTGATTTTAATTATGCAGCCCATATATCAATGGAGAGAGTAGACAGGAGTCCAGGATGTCTTGTATTGAAAAGGTTTATTTACTTGGCTAAGGAGAAGCGAACGAATGATCAGTACACGTTATATGCCCTGATGCGTCCTTCAATTCTGAAGTTTCTCTCCTCCGGGGATAGACTTTAAACCACACAGATAATGCCCATGGTTGAGCCATGCCCAAATATGGACAGATCCAACACATCTACAATATACAGAGTTTAGTCTACTGGTCTATAGACAGAACATTGCTTAGACCTCACTCAGGACCTTTATCCTACCTCCAACACTATATCAAACCTCTGACTCCAGGTCCCTCTACCCCATTCAGGGAAAACAGTCAAACACATATCTGACCTCGGCTGCTATAGCAACACGATCAGAATGGCTCCTGTTTTCCCCAAAAGGAGCAGACTCACTGCTTATACTATCTAAAGAAGAGGCCTTGCGATGACCGCACAGCCTAGTTTGACCCAGTGCATATTAAGGATGGAAAATTCCCTAACAATAACTTTTTAACTAAATAAATATTACAATATAAAATAATCAGGTTTACTGAGGTTTGGCTCCTACTCACTTTTTTTTTTAGTATTCTGGTCAACATCTGTGAAGGACCATCCCATGATAGTGTAGTCTGCATCAAACTTAAAACGGTTACATTGATCAGCAGTCGGGAGTTTGATGACGGGAAGTGCCGGAGAGGGTTTACGAGGCAGTTTAATAAGCATGATGTCATGTAAGACACTACCATCATGAAAGATATGCTTTTGACTAGTTTTAGAGATCGTCATCTCTTCTTCCACATCAGTTGCATGGTCTCCCAGAGCCACGTCAAACTCTCTGAGAAGACAAAGAAGAAGTCAAGTTTAATCAGACTCTTATTCTCAGGTTTACATATTTAGTGTTTGACTGTTCATCGCCTCTGAAGTTTATTATTTCATCATGTAATAGATGAATAAGTGCAGAGCAGAGCCTGTATTAGTCTGCATGTATAGAACATGTTAAAGGTCCTTCATGAAGCTAACAAACACACATACACACTGCTGATATGAACACACACACACGTTTAACTCACACTGACTCTACATTGATCTTTTTATACATCACTTCTATTACAGAGACAATGACAATAATCAAAGCACAGCTGAATACGTTGAGTCAGATAAAGACTAAAGTGATTAAATGTGACTCTGTGTACATTATGATATAAACAGGCTTCCTGTGTGTGAAGCAGGTTCATCATTAGCTTCTAACATGTTGTCAACACGTTGCAGTGATCAGAGCTGAGAGAATAAAGTTCTTCTCTCTGTCTGTGATTCATCTTTACAATCCTTTTAACACATTTATATTTATGACTAATAATCATCTTTAACAGTAGAAGTCAGTCTGAATAAAACTCTTACCCTATATTACAGTGAGCAGCAGTGAGGACCCATTCCTGACTGATCAGATTCCCTCCACAGAACTCCTCGTAAGGAGAAGTACGACGCCTCAGAACCACGTAGTGCTGACCGTCACTCTTAGGACAGTCCACTGCATTCAACACTCTCTTCTGGACGTCCACAGCAGCAACTACAGAGAACACAAACACAGCGGTGAGTGAGTGTGTGTGTGTGTGTGATGAGGGTTAGGGTTAGGCAGCAGTGCATGCTGGGAGGACAGAGGACAGGCCTGTGGGGACTCGTACAGGAACACATGAACACAGAGAGCAGAGAAGGAACAATAACAATCCAGCATGAATCAAAGAGAACTAAGAAGCCAAAAGCTTCATCAGTCCATCACACATGAGCATCACAGCTGCCTGCATGTGAAGCTCTTTACTGCAACTTTGCTTCTTCATTAGTTTCCAACCTGTAACATTTCTAACAGACAGAGAGTTAAACTGACCTGCTGACGCTACGACGAGCAGAGGGATCAAACTCTTCATCACGGCTTTCATCACGTACTAACAGAGCAGCAGTCACATGCAAATATCCTCGTTAAACAATAACCAGGAGTCAGTGTGTCTGTCTGTTTGGTGCGGCTGTGTTTGAAGCCTTCCTGGACGGACTCAGACATGAACACGTGTTACAGATCACATTCATAAACAACTTATTGTGTTTTAATGATAACTGATGTCAGTATTCAGCTGACATTAGATTTGGTGTAGTTAGTGACTCTGGACTGATGAGTGACTCTGTGTGTATCAGCACTTTATTCACTTTAAAGGGACGACACATGAAAATGAGCTTATCTGGTTTACTCTGAAATATTACTGATATCAGAGCAACTGGTGGTCGACTGGTTAGAGCCACGTAATCTGGCCAGGGACCAAAGCTGCAGTACTTTTACTGTAATACTGCATACTACATCACTATAATACTGCAGTACTTTTACTGTAATACTACATACTACATCACTATAATACTGCAGTACTTTTACTGTAATACTGCATACTACATCACTATAATACTGCAGTACTTTTACTGTAATACTGCATACTACATCACTATAATACTGCAGTACTTTTACTGTAATACTGCATACTGCATCACTATAATACTGCAGTACTTTTACTGTAATACTGCATACTACATCACTATAATACTGCAGTACTTTTACTGTAATACTGCATACTACATCACTATAATACTGCAGTACTTTTACTGTAATACTGCATACTACATCACTATAATACTGCAGTACTTTTACTGTAATACCTGTACATATAGAGAGTCTGAGCTATGAGCTGCTGGCTGTGAGGCTTCACTCTGATAACAAGCTGCTTCCACTCAACTCACTGCTTCATGCAAATGTGTCAACGTTAAGCAGGAGTGTGTGTGTGTGTGTGTGTGTGTGTGTGTGTGTGTGTGTGTGTGTGTGTGTGTGTGTGTGTGAGTGTGTGTGTGTGTGTGTGTGTGTGTGTGTGTGTGTGTGTGTGTGTGTGTGTGTGTGGGTGTGTGTAGTTAAACGAGGACATTGTGCTGAGATCAGATTAAACAGGTTTATGGAAGTCAGAGGAGGAACAGTATTTGTACTACGTAGATTCCTCCCTCCTTCCTTCCTACCTCCCTCCTTTCCTTCCTCCCTCCTTACTCTTCCTTCTTTCCTTCTTTCAGGTATCTGTTTTACTTTTACACACTAATATCTGAACTCTCTGCTCCTCACAGGGTCCCACAGGGTCAGAGGTCAGAGGTCAGGGTTGACCCCCGGCTACTGAAGGAAAGTCCAACAGTGAGCAGACAGAGCAGGAATATAAAGACTCTACCTCACTGCTCCATTATAACAGCAGTCAGTGATGACATTCATGGTGGTGATGCTACCATCTGACCCCCCCCCCCCCCCACCCCCACTACCCCCCCCCTAAAACCCCTCAGCCTCTGATGCTCGGACCTTAACCCTTAACACTGAGACCCCCAATATTTATATATTCATTTAATCACAACTTCTACTTTTACTGTTTAACACCAGAATCTGAACTAAAGTACAGAATGAGACTTTAAGCTCCTCACTCTGATGCCCCCCCCCCCAATAAAAGTATATATAGCTCTGATGCCCCCCACTAATAAATGAATATATATCTCCAGCAGCAGAAACAGAGGAGAGGTTTAGTGCCACCTGGTGGCGGCTGAAGGTAACAGCATGTAACCAGAGGAGAGGTTTAGAGCCACCTGGTGGCGGCTGAAGGTAACAGCATGTAACCAGAGGAGAGGTTTAGTGCCACCTGGTGGCGGCTGAAGGTAACAGCATGTTTGAATTCGAGCTGAAAGGACAGCTGAGGACTTTGATGTGTGTTGTTGTGTTGTTGTGTTGTTGTGTATCGTGTTGTTGTGTGTGTGTTGTGTTGTTGTGTGTGTGATGTGTTGTGTGTGTGTGTGTGTGTGTGTGTTGTATGTTGTGTTGTTGTGTGTGTGATGTGTTGTGTGTGTGTGTTGTGTGTGTGTGTGTGATGTGTTGTTGTGTGTTGTGTGTGTTTGATGTGTAGTGTGTGTTGTGTGTTGTTGTGTTGTTGTGTGTGTGTGTGTGTGTGTGTGTGTGTGTGTGTTGTGTATTTCTCTAACCTTAACACACATTAAGCGTCTTCGTCTTGTTTCCATCATCATCTTGTTAATAGCTTCTGTGTCCACCACAGCTCAACGGTCCTCTCACTGGCACCAGCGGTCCTCTCACTGCCACCAGCGGTCCTCTCACTGCCACCAAGCGGTCCTCTCACTGCCACCAAGCGGTCCTCTCACTGCCACCAAGCGGTCCTCTCACTGCCACCAGCGGTCCTCTCACTGCCACCAAGCGGTCCTCTCACTGCCACCAAGCGGTCCTCTCACTGCCACCAGGGGTCCTCTCACTGCCACCAGCGGTCCTCTCACTGCCACCAGCGGTCCTCTCACTGCCACCAGCGCTCCTCTCACTGACACCAAGCGGTCCTCTCACTGCCACCAGCGGTCCTCTCACTGACACCAAGCGGTCCTCTCACTGCCACCAGCGCTCCTCTCACTGCCACCAGCGATCCTTTCACTGCCACCAAGCGGTCCTCTCACTGCCACCAAGCGGTCCTCTCACTGCCACCAGGGGTCCTCTCACTGCCACCAGCGGTCCTCTCACTGCCACCAGCGGTCCTCTCACTGCCACCAGCGGTCCTCTCACTGCCACCAGCGGCCCATCTGCTTCACACTGACTAACATCAGCACTGTGTGTCAGCGGCTGCACTGACGGCTGGAGGCCACATGGAGGCAGTGAGAGACCAGACTGTGTTCAGGTTTTTGTGTCCACTTCCTGTTGGGTTGTGTAGTTCTGGTTCTTGTGTACCATCTGTCTCTGTCTGGATGAATGGACTCTGGGTTGTGTGCTGCCTTCCTGTGTGTGAGTACAGATGTTCATTAAACCAGCTGCTCTCATGTTTCTGCAGCTTTGTTCAGAAATCAGCTGGTCGGTCGTCAGAGTCGCACAGCCAGAGGAAAACCTGCCAGACTCTCATCATGTGAAGCTTCAACTCATCTTCTTATCAGGTTCATCTTCTTCTTCAGGATCCAACAGTCAGCAGCTCATACATGTAACGCAGGTAATAAAACCCTCCTCTGCTGAATGATGCATCCACACTGTAACTTTATGAATCAGATGCTTTTACACTGTGGAGTTGAACACGTTTATAATGAGCTAAGCTGAAAGGGTTAGGGTCTGCAGCTACAACCTGAATAAAGCATGAAGCTGAAACACTGAAGATCAAATGCTTTTATCAGGTTGACTTTGGCAGAGTGAATCTTACATTTTTCCACATTTAAAAACTTCATCTTAGTTGAAGTTAAAGCGTCTACGCCACCGACAGCACGCACAGACTGCCTCAAGGTTCATTTACACCCGTAGAAGGATTTGGTTGACTCGGCAGATACCTGAGTTTAATGTATGTAAGGAGAAATAGTGAAATCCCAGATTGTAGTTAAAATCATTGACTATGATTCATTGTTTGACACTTTATTTAATATTTAAATCATCAACCAACCGCCTGTCTTACATGAACAGTTGAAACGTCCTCCAGGATCAATTCATGAGTTTAAAAACGTGAAAAAGTGAAACAATCATTTTAAAAATGCTCCGACTGAGTTTAATAAACAGTGATGACCAGTGATGCGCGGGTCAGGTTTTTTTAACACCCGCCCCAACCCGACCCGCCAGGAGATCCAACCCGCCCCGCCCGACCCGCAAAAAAAACGCGCTGATCATGACCCGAACCCGACCCGAGGAAAAAATAAATAAAGCCAGTGAACCTATTGCCATGGAACCTACCGATGAGAACTTATTTGTGACACTGTAAGCCATAGACAGACGAGGATTTGCACTGGATTCACAGTAAAGATTATGATACAATGTCATGAAAGATTAATTGAATACCAAACAACAACAAATACACTGTAAGATTGATTTTTACATCGTTCTTTATTCTCTCTGCCGTGCGCACAAATACAAACACACACAAGTGTGCACACATGCCAAACATAGTCAAACCTGTAATATCTGCTATAACATCAGATCTGAGAGCTTACATTTTAGTGAACTGATCTTTGATCACTTGTTTAAATTGAAGTAATAGATAATAGAATATACTGTAGGTAACAATCATATTTCAACAAAACGTATATGTTTAAATTGAAGAAGCGCAGAGCATATAATGATATTTATAGCTGATGACTCTCACAGATCGAGAGGTGAATTAATCTTCTGATCACAATTTAACTTTAGCGTCACTAAGCTATGAAACACATCCGTGTAGGTTATTATTATTGATTGAGCACAATCATAATGTTGATTCAGAGTGACACCCAACTGTGTTAGGACATAGCGTCAGGTTTGATCTGAAGAGATTGTGGAATAACGGCACCATCAAGCTTCAGCTCTCTCCCGTTGCCATGGAGATTCAAAACACAGCAGATAGGGTCAGCCAGAGTCCGCACAAAAGTAGTCACATAGTGTCTTCTTCTTCTTTCACATAAAACATGGATTATCATAAATAGGCAAGTGAAAGTTCCTAAGTGAGAAATATGTGTTTTGTCTTTTTGACCCGCCCCGCCCGCACCCGCAATATTTTTTAAAAATTGAACCCGGACCCGCACGAACCACGGATAAACCCCCGGATATCCACGGGTCATGGGTCGACCCGCGCATCACTGGTGATGACTCTACATGTTCAACACCTTTAAACTTCACATCATTTATCGTCATTGATGAACCTCACATATCTTTTATTAATATACGTAACCCTCCCTTCCTTTCCTTCCTTCTTCCCTCCCTCCTTTCCTTCCTTCCTTCTTCCTTCCTTCTTCCTTCCTTCTTCCCTCCCTCCCTTCCTTCCTTGACTCGAGGACAACAGGAGGGTTAAAAGCATGAATCAGAGCCACAGTGGTTTTATACTGAGAATCTATTAAATGATGAAATTCTGACATCTGGTGGTGAAAATACTAAAATGCAGCTGAAGACTTTTCTCATTGAATAAGTGACTTTATATAATTCAGAGTTCATTATGAGATGTGTTGTAAAATCTATCAAATCAACTTTAATAAAAACACAACTAATATAAATGGAAACCAAACTGGTGTAAAGAGTTAGAATCTAAATGGTTCTTTCCTTCCTTCCTCCTTCCTTCCTTCCTTCCTCCCTCCCTCCTTTCCTTCCTTCCTTGACTCGAGGACAACAGGAGGGTTAACGGATTCATGAAGAGATGCTGAAGATGTTTTACTTTATTAATGATGTCACGTGTTTATTAGTATCATGTGACTCATAAGAAGAGTTATTAACCAATACTAATAAAACCTTCATTACGGTTCTTTCCTTTAAACACTGATCTGATGGGATGAACATATTTATTTCTATTATAAACACTGTGAGTAAGAAGAGAAGGATTGAGACTCATCTTCTATTAAATCTTCAGATTATTTCTTGTTTCATTGTTTTCCTCATTTACGTCTTTAAATGTAGATATTTGACTCATAATGATTTACTGCTTTATATTTACAGTATGTTTAACTGTTAACTGGAATATGATTATATATGAATATGAGTCTGAATACAAGATCCCAGATTTCATCATTTAAAGAATTAGTTTAAATGTTATTAAAGTTAACTCGTGTAGATTTATGAATAAGAAGAAAACATAACTAGAATAAAGAAGACTGAGAAAGTTTGCTTTTAAAGACGTGTATGTGTTCTTCTTCTTCTTCTTCTTCTTCTTCTTATTATTATTATTAATAGTGGACAGTGGTGCAGCTGCTAATCTGTAACTTCACACATGAACCAGAAACATCACACGAGGTCACTGACCTGCAGGACATTAGCTGGAAGCTAAATATGGTTCAGATCATATCTTCTCTTTTTATTAGATGTATTTTGAACATGGCCTCTGATGTAATTAAAACCCAGCAGATGGAGTTGACTTGTATTGAACATGTTCCACCACTAGATGTCTCTGTTGTCACACTGAGGAGCATCAGGAGGAGTTTCCTTCAGTCTGCTGACAGCAAGCGTTCGCTGGAGGTTTGAAATATTCTGCTGCATGCTCTCAATAACCTCTTCATCATCACCTCTGTTTCATCTTCCTCATGTGTTATCATTATTATTATTATTATTATTATTAATAGTGGACAGTGGTGCAGCTGGGGTCAATAACACACAGAAACAGACTGATTGATGCTGTTAGGGAGATCTATCATCTCTTTATTTCACACAGTGTTACACTGATGCTTAACCTGTGGTTTATTCTTTAATACCAGTTGTCTTTCTGATCCAATCAATGTAGCCACAGACGTTCAAGTACCAAGACACTCCTGTGGGTTTATCGGGACCACCCATAGTGACTCCATACAAAACACCATCACTCTTCTTCACCAGACTGCCGCCAGAATCTCCCTGAGTGAAGAGAGAGACAATTAAAAAGAGACAATGATGGAGAGAGAGAGAGAGAGAGAGAGAGAGAGAGAGAGAGAGAGAGAGAGAGAGACAGACAGAGACAGAGACAGAGGGAGAGACATCACAGACTTACTGGACAGGATTCACATGGTTTCTTGGAGCAGTTACATGGCATCACGTCTTTGGAGCACAGAGCATGTTTTACTTTGTGTATGTTATCTGTATTAAAGATTTCTTTTGGGCACTTTTGATCCAGTTTAACTGTACCACACTGCAGTTTCACTGCTTTCTTCTGGTCTGTGGATTTAAAGAGACAAATATAACTATTAATAACTACTAATACAATATTTACTAAATAAATATTACAATATAAAATAATCAGGTTTACTGAGGTTTGGCTCCTACTCACCTTTTATCCCAGTTGTCTTGTCAACATCTGTGAAGGACCATCCCATGATAGTGTACTCTGCATCAAACTTTAAAGACTTACATTGATCAGCAGTAGGGAGTTGGATGACGGGAAGTGCCGGAGAGGGTTTACTGGGCAGTTTAATAAGCATGATGTCATGTAAGACGCTATCTTCTTCATATATGTGCTTTTGACTTTCTTCAGTGATCGTCATCTTTTCTCCCTTCTGACCTCCATGGTATCCCAAACCCACGTCAAACTCTCTGAGAAGACAAAGAAGAAGTCAAGTTTAATCAGACTCTTATTCTCAGGTTTACATATTTAGTGTCTGACTGTTCATTGCCTCTGAAGTTTATTATTTCATCATGTAATAGATGAATAAGTGCAGAGCAGAGCCTGTATTAGTCTGCATGTATAGAACATGTTAAAGGTCCTTCATGAAGCTAACAAACACACATACACCCTGCTGATATGAACACACACACATGTTTAACTCACACTGACTCTACATTGATCTTTTTATACATCACTTCTATTACAGAGACAATGACAATAATCAAAGCACAGCTGAATACGTTGAGTCAGATAAAGACTAAAGTGATTAAATGTGACTCTGTGTACATTATGATATAAACAGGCTTCCTGTGTGTGAAGCAGGTTCATCATTAGCTTCTAACATGTTGTCAACACGTTGCAGTGATCAGAGCTGAGAGAATAAAGTTCTTCTCTCTGTCTGTGATTCATCTTTACAATCCTTTTAACACATTTATATTTATGACTAATAATCATCTTTAACAGTAGAAGTCAGTCTCAATAAAACTCTTACGCTTCATTACAGTGACCAGCAGTGAGGACCCAATCCTGACTGATCAGATTCCCTCCACAGAACCTGTCGGCAATATCACGAGACTGAGGAGAACGAGGAGGCAACAGAACCACAAAGTGTTTCCCTTCTTTATCAAGACAGTTCCTTCCATTCAACACTCTCTTCTGGACGTCCACAGCAGCAACTACAGAGGAAACAAACACAGCGGTGAGTGTGTGTGTGTGTGTGTGTGTGTGTGTGTGTGTGTGAGGGTTAGGGTTAGGCAGTAGTGAATGGTTTAAATACATAATATTATATTATTATTATTAATAATCATTTTAATCATCTAACATCTCATGGTCGTTCGTTCTGTAGTTTGATCTTTGTTTTAAATATTAGGGTTTTAAACTCTGTTGTTGTTAAATAAATTAAATTGTTATTTAATATTATATTTAAATGATAATATCTTCATAAAACTTTTTTGGTGAGCACAAACAGACTACACACTACAAACACACACACACACACACCTATATATACGTATATATATATATATATATATATATATATATATATATATATATATATATATATATACATACCTATTTTAAATACATATAACAATAACATACAAAATAACCCATAATCTATATAAAGGACCGATAGTCAGAATATACTCTTTGGTGCATAAAGTGAACAGATGTATTTTCAGTCCCAGAAAAAAATGTACAAGAAATATATATATTTAAAACTTAATAAATATATTTATATATTTTCCTTTTTAGTTAAATAAATGTTGTAACAGTTTTATGTGTGATAATAAAAGGATTTAACAGATAGTCCTGAGCTCGTTGGAGCTTCTCCTCTAGATGGAAACACCAGTGTTTGTCAGTATAAGAACATCTGTCTGTTGTCATGGAAACATGCACGAAAGGCCTCAGCATTAGTTTCTAACATGTTAGAGTTCAGAGATCAGAGTTTATAACAGACAGAGAGTTAAACTGACCTGCTGACGCTACGACGAGCAGAGGGATCAAACTCTTCATCACGGTCTTCATCACGGTCTTCCTTCTCCTTCCACGTCTCTTGTGTCTGGATCCAAACGTTGCTCATTTTTAAATGTTCTTTATCGTCTCTCATGCTGCGTGGACCAATCAGCTTTCTTCACGTCCTATGAACACAGCAGCAGGATGACACTGAGCCAACATGCTAGGATGAATTCTGCAGATTCATATCAGATGCAAATATCCTCACAGGAGAGTCAGGAGCCAGTTTGTCCGTTTGGTGACACTGTGTTTGAAGCGTTCCTACATATGGTCCCAGTATACATCCTGATGGTCCCAGTACACATCCTGATGGTCCCAGTATACCCAGTACACATCCTGATGGTCCCAGTACACATCCTGGTGGTCCCAGTACACATCCTGATGGTCCCAGTATACATCCTGATGGTCCCAGTATACCCAGTACACATCCTGATGGTCCCAGTATACATCCTGATGGTCCCAGTATACATCCTGATGGTCCCAGTATACATCCTGATGGTCCCAGTATACATCCTGATGGTCCCAGTATACATCCTGATGGTCCCAGTATACATCCTGATGGTCCCAGTATACCCAGTATACAACCTAATGTTGGCATCAACGCCTTTATTCACCAGGGTTGTGACATGCAGCAAAGGACCTCCGATCAGGATTCGAACCGGGGTCGGCTGCGTATATGGCATGCGCTCTAACCACTCGACCACCTGCACGCCCCACATGATGTTGTCCACCGTGAGGTCACATGACGTGTGTTCTTGCTCACCGTGAGGTCACATGACGTGGGTTCTTGTTCACCGTGAGGTCACATGACGTGGGTTCCTGTTCACCGTGACGTCACATGACGTGGGTTCTCGTCCACCGTGAGGTCACATGACGTAGGTTCTTGTTCACCGTGAGGTCACATGACGTTAACCGTGAGGTCACATGACGTAGGTTCCTGTCCACCGTGAGGTCACATGACGTAGGTTCCTGTCCACCGTGAGGTCACATGACGTAGGTTCCTGTCCACCGTGAGGTCACATGACGTAGGTTCCTGTCCACCGTGAGGTCACATGACGTGGGTTCTTGTTGACCGTGAGGTCACATGACGTGGGTTCCTGTCCACCGTGAGGTCACATGACGTGGGTTCTTGTCCACCGTGAGGTCACATGACGTGGGTTCACGTCCACCGTGAGGTCACATGACGTGGGTTCTCGTCCACTGTGAGGTCACATGACGTGGGTTCTTGCTTTCTATCATCAGTCAGAAGCGTGTGTGTTATCATAAAGCAGCGTAACATGGACCAATCAGAAGCTTTATCTCACACCTGTTTTTATTCATTGTTTTATTTTTCCTCATATTTTCTTTTATTTCTTTACCTGATATTGTTTGTTGTGTTGCTGTCAAGGTTTCTCCACAGCGTTGTAAATGAGGACTTAAATGAAATAAAGGTTAATAAATGTGTATATAGATATAAAGTTTATTATAAATGTACATATAGAGAGTCTGAGCTATGAGCTGCTGGCTGTGAGGCTTCACTCTGATAACAAGCTGCTTCCACTCAACTCACTGCTTCATGCAAATGTGTCAACGTTAAGCAGGAGTGTGTGTGTGTGTGTGTGTGTGTGTGTGTGTGTGTGTGTGTGTGTGTGTGTGTGTGTGTGTGTGTGTGTGTGTGTGTGTGTGTGTGTGTGTGGGGTTAAATGAGGACATTGTGTTGAGATCAGATTAAACAGGTTCATGGAAGTCAGAGGAGGAACAGTATTTGTACTACGTAGATTCCTCCCTCCTTCCTTCCTACCTCCCTCCTTACTCTTCCTTCTTTCCTTCTTTTCAGGTATCTGTTTTACTTTTACACACTAATATCTGAACTCTCTGCTCCTCACAGGGTCCCACAGGGTCAGAGGTCAGAGGTCAGGGTTGACCCCCGGCTACTGAAGGAAAGTCCAACAGTGAGCAGACAGAGCAGGAATATAAAGACTCTACCTCACTGCTCCATTATAACAGCAGTCAGTGATGACATTCATGGTGGTGATGCTACCATCTGACCCCCCCCCCCTCCTTACCCCGCCCCCCCCCCTCCACCCCCACTACCCCCCCCACCACTAAAACCCCTCAGCCTCTGATGCTCGGCCCTTAACCCTTAACACTGAGACCCCCAATATTTATATATTTATATATTCATTTAATCACAACTTCTACTTTTACTGTTTAACAACAGAATCTGAACTAAAGTACAGAATGAGACTTTAAGCTCCTCACTCTGATTCCCCCCCCCTAATAAATGTGTATATAACTCTGATGCCCCCCCCCCTAATAAATGTATATATAACTCTGATGCCCCCCCCCCTAATAAATTTGTATATAGCTCTGATGCCCCCCCCCTAATAAATTTTGTATATAGCTCTGATGCCCCCCCCCCAATAAATGTGTGTATAACTCTGATGCCCCCCCCAAATAAATGTGTATATAACTCTGACCCCCCCCCAATAAATGTATATATAACTCTGATGCCCCCCCCAATAAATGTATATATAACTCTGATGCCCCCCCCCCAATAAATTAATATATAACTCTGATGCCCCCCCCAATAAATGTATATATAACTCTGATGCCCCCCCCCTAATAAATGTGTATGTAGCTCTGATGCCCCCCCCAATAAATGTATATATAACTCTGATGCCCCCCCCCCCTAATAAATGTGTATATAACTCTGATGCCCCCCCCCCCAATAAATGTATATATAGCTCTGATGCCCCCCCCCCAATAAATGTGTATATAGCTCTGATGCTCTGATGCCCCCCCTCCAATAAATGTGTATATAGCTCTGATGCCCCCCCCCAATAAATGTGTCTATAACTCTGATGCCCCCCCCCAATAAATGTGTCTATAACTCTGATGCCCCCCCCCCTAATAAATGTGTATATAGCTCTGATGCCCCCCCCCTAATAAATGTGTATATAACTCTGATGCCCCCCCCAATAAATATATATATAGCTCTGATGCCCCCCCCCAATAAATGTGTATATGACTCTGATACCCCCCCCTAATAAATGTGTATATAACTCTGATGCCCCCCCCCTAATAAATGTGTATATAGCTCTGATGCCCCCCCCCCCTAATAAATGTGTATATAGCTCTGATGCCCCCCCCCTAATAAATGTGTATATAGCTCTGATGCCCCCCCCCCCTAATAAATGTGTATATAGCTCTGATGCCCCCCCCCTAATAAATGTGTATATAACTCTGATGCCCCCCCCTAATAAATGTATATATAGCTCTGATGCCCCCCCCCTAATAAATGTCTATATATAACCCTGATGCCCCCCCCCCAATAAATGCATATGTAACTTTGATGCCCCCCCCCCTAATAAATGTGTATATAACTCTGATGCCCCCCCCTAATAAATGTGTATATAGCTCTGATGCCCCCCCCTAATAAAAGTATATATAACTCTGATGCCCCCCCCCCTAATAAATGCATATGTAATTCTGATGCCCCCCCCCCCATAAATGTGTATATAGCTCTGATGCCCCCCCCTAATAAATGCATATATAACTCTGATGCCCCCCCCTAATAAATGTCTATATATAACCCTGATGCCCCCCCCCCCCAATAAATGCATATGTAACTTTGATGCCCCCCCCCCTAATAAATGTGTATATAACTCTGATGCCCCCCCCCTAATAAAAGTATATATAACTCTGATGCCCCCCCCCCTAATAAATGTGTGTATAACTCTGATGCCCCCCCCCTAATAAATGCATATGTAACTCTGATGCCCCCCCCTAATAAATGCATATGTAACTCTGATGCCCCCCCCCTAATAAATGCATATGTAATTCTGATGCCCCCCCCCCTAATAAATGTGTGTATATAACTCTGATGCCCCCCCCCTAATAAAAGTATATATAACTCTGATGCCCCCCCCCTAATAAATGTGTGTATAACTCTGATGCCCCCCCCCTAATAAATGCATATATAACTCTGATGCCCCCCCCCTAATAAATGCATATGTAACTCTGATGCCCCCCCCCTAATAAATGCATATGTAATTCTGATGCCCCCCCCCCTAATAAATGTGTGTATATAACTCTGATGCCCCCCCCCCCCCAATAAATGTATATATAACTCTGGTACCCCCCCCCCCCCTTAATAAATGAATATATAACTCTGAAGGCCCCCCCCCCCTAATAAATGAATATATATCTCCAGCAGCAGAAACAGAGGAGAGGTTTAGTGCCACCTGGTGGCGGCTGAAGGTAACAGCATGTAACCAGAGGAGAGGTTTAGTGCCACCTGGTGGCGGCTGAAGGTAACAGCATGTAACCAGAGGAGAGGTTTAGTGCCACCTGGTGGCGGCTGAAGGTAACAGCATGTAACCAGAGGAGAGGTTTAGTGCCACCTGGTGGCGGCTGAAGGTAACAGCATGTAACCAGAGGAGAGGTTTAGTGCCACCTGGTGGCGGCTGAAGGTAACAGCATGTAACCAGAGGAGAGGTTTAGTGCCACCTGGTGGCGGCTGAAGGTAACAGCATGTAACCAGAGGAGAGGTTTAGTGCCACCTGGTGGCGGCTGAAGGTAACAGCATGTTTGAATTCGAGCTGAAAGGACAGCTGAGGACTTTGATGTGTGTGATGTGTTGTTGTGTGTTGTGTTGTGTGATGTGTTGTTGTGTGTTGTGTTGTGTGTTGTGTTGTTGTGTGTTGTGTTGTATGTTGTGTTGTTGTGTGTGTGATGTGTTGTGTGTGTGTTGTGTTGTTGTGTATCGTGTTGTTGTGTTGTGTGTGTGTTGTGTGTGTGTTGTGTGTGTGTTGTGTGTGAGTGATGTGTTGTGTTTTGTGTGTGTGTGTGATGTGTTGTGTGTGTGTGATGTGTTGTGTGTGTTGTGTGTTGTTGTGTTGTTGTGTGTGTTTGTTGTGTGTGTGTGTGTGTGTTGTTGTGTATTTCTCTAACCCTAACACACACTAAGCGTCTTTGTCGTGTTTCCATCATCATCTTGTTAATAGAAGTTAAAGCCTCCTTTCCATACACCTCCCTCAGCTTCTGTGCCACTGTACGTCTTTGTGTTACTATACTTCCACCACAGCTCAACAGGAAACAGTAGTGACACCAAGCGGTCCTCTCACTGCCACCAGCGGTCCTCTCACTGCCACCAGCGGTCCTCTCACTGCCACCAGCGCTCCTCTCACTGACACCAAGCGGTCCTCTCACTGCCACCAGCGGTCCTCTCACTGTCACCAAGCGGTCCTCTCACTGCCACCAGCGGTCCTCTCACTGCCACCAGCGCTCCTCTCACTGCCACCAGCGGTCCTCTCACTGCCACCAGCGGTCCTCTCACTGTCACCAAGCGGTCCTCTCACTGCCACCAGCGGTCCTCTCACTGCCACCAGCGGTCCTCTCACTACCACCAAGCGGTCCTCTCACTGCCACCAGCGGTCCTCTCACTGCCACCAGCGGTCCTCTCACTGACACCAAGCGGTCCTCTCACTGCCACCAGCGGTCCTCTCACTGACACCAAGCAGTCCTCTCACTGCCACCAGCGGTCCTCTCACTGCCACCAGCGGTCCTCTCACTGCCACCAGCGGTCCTCTCACTGCCACCAGCGGTCCTCTCACTGCAACCAGCGGTCCTCTCACTGACACCAGCGGTCCATCTGCTTCACACTGACTAACATCAGCACTGTGTGTCAGCGGCTGCACTGACGGCTGGAGGCCACATGGAGGCAGTGAGAGACCAGACTGCGTTCAGGTTTTTGTGTCCACTTCCTGTTGGGTTGTGTAGTTCTGGTTCTTGTGTACCATCTGTCTCTGTCTGGATGAATGGACTCTGGGTTGTGTGCTGCCTTCCTGTGTGTGAGTACAGATGTTCATTAAACCAGCTGCTCTCATGTTTCTGCAGCTTTGTTCAGAAATCAGCTGGTCGGTCGTCAGAGTCGCACAGCCAGAGGAAAACCTGCCAGACTCTCATCATGTGAAGCTTCAACTCATCTTCTTATCAGGTTCATCTTCTTCTTCAGGATCCAACAGTCAGCAGCTCATACATGTAACACAGGTAATAAAACCCTCCTCTGCTGAATGATGCATCCACACTGTAACTTTATGAATCAGATGCTTTTACACTGTGGAGTTGAACACGTTTATAATGAGCTAAGCTGAAAGGGTTAGGGTCTGCAGCTACAACCTGAATAAAGCATGAAGCTGAAACACTGAAGATCAAATGCTTTTATCAGGTTGACTTTGGCAGAGTGAATCTTACATTTTTCCACATTTAAAAACTTCATCTTAGTTGAAGTTAAAGCGTCTACGCCACCGACAGCATGCACAGACTGCCACGAGGTTCATTTACACCTGTAGAAGGATTTGGTTGACTCGGCAGATACCTGAGTTTTATGCAGGGGTGTCAAACATGCGGCCCGTGGGCCAGAACCGGCCCGCCGAGGGGTGCGATCTGGCCCACTTTCCTTCCTGTGTTCTTTTCCTTCCTTCCATCTGTCCTTCCTACCTTCCTTTTATCCTTTCTTTGTTCCTTCCTTCCTTTCTTCCTTCCATCTGTCCTTCCTCCCTTTCTTCATTCTGCCATTCCTTCATATGTCCTTCCTACCTTCCTTTTATCCTTTCTTTGTTCCTTCCTTCCTTCCTTCCTTCCATCTGTCCTTCCTACCTTTCTTCCTTCTGCCCTTCCTCCCTTTCTTCCTTCCTTCCATCTGTCTTTCCTTCCTTCCCTTCTTATTTCCTTCCTTCCTTCCTTCCTTCATTCATTCTTTCCCTCCATCTTTTTAATGATCCGGTCCACATGAGATGAAATTGGTCTGTATGTGGCCCTTGAATGAAAATGAGTTTGACACCTCTGGTTTAATGTATGTAAGGAGAAATAGTGAAATCCCAGATTGTAGTTAAAATCATTGACTATGATTCATTGTTTGACACTTTATTTAATATTTAAATCATCAACCAACCGCCTGTCTTACATGAACAGTTGAAACGTCCTCCAGGATCAATTCATGAGTTTAAAAACGTGAAAAAGTGAAACAATCATTTTAAAAATGCTCCGACTGAGTTTAATAAACAGTGATGACTCGACATGTTCAACACCTTTAAACTTCACTTCATTTATCATCATTGATGAACCTCACATATCTTTTATTCATGTACTTAACCCTCCCTTCCTTTCTTTCTTCCTTCCTTCCTTCCTTCCTTCCTTCCTTCCTTCCTTCTGTCTTTACTTCCTCCATCCCCCTTTCTTCCCTCCTTCTTTCCTTGCCTCCTTCCTCCCTGCTTTCCTTCCTTCCTCCCTCCCTCATTTCCTTCCTTCCCTCCTTTCCTTCCTTATTCCTTCCTCCCTTCCTTCTTTCCTCTCTCCCTCCTTCTCTCTTTCTTTCCTCTGTCCTTCTTTCATACCTTCCTTCCTTTCCCTCCCTCCTTCCTCCTCCTTCCTTCCTTCTTCCTACTCTCCTTTCCTCCCTTCCTTCCTTCCTTCTTCCTTCCTTCCTCCCTCCCTCCCTTCCTTCCTTGACTCGAGGACATCAGGAGGGTGAAAAGCATGAATCAGAGCCACAGTGGTTTTATACTGAGAATCTATTAAATGATGAAATTGTGACATCTGGTGGTGAAAGTAATAAACTGCAGCTGAAGACTTTTCTCATTGAATAAGTGACTTTATATAATCCCTCCCTCCCTCCTTTCCTTCCTCCCTTCCTTACTTCCTTCCTTCCTTCCTCCCTCCCTCCTTTCCTAAGTGACTTTATATAATTCAGAGTTCATTATGAGATGTGTTGTAAAATCTATCAAATCACAAAACACAACTAATATAAATGGAAACCAAACTGGTGTAAAGAGTTAGAATCTAAATGGTTCCTTCCTTCCTTCCTTCCTTCCTTCCTTCCTTCCTTCCTTCCTTCCTTCCTTCCTTCCTTCCTCCCTCCCTCCTTTCTTTCTTGTAAAGAGTTAGAATCTAAATGAAGAAGAATCCTTTTATAAAGAAATCATGGTCAAATAAATAAGTGTCTCTAATTATTGAAAGTCTTCTGGCATAACTCCTCCCGGCCCCCGTCTGTTCTGACTGTTCCTCCTTTCCTTCCTTCATTCCATCTTTCCGACCTTCCATCTTTCCTTCCTTCCTTCCATCCTTCCATCTTTCCTTCCATCTTTCCTTCCTTCCTTCTTCCTCCCTTCCATCATTCCTTTCTTCCATCTTTCCTCCCTTCCTTCCTTCCTTCCATCCTTCCATCTTTCCATCCTTCTTCCTTCCATCATTCCTTCCTTCCATCCTTCCATCTTTCCTCCCTTCCTTCCTTCCTTCCATCTTTCCATCTTTTCTTCCTTCCTCCTCTCCTTCTTTCAACCTCCCTTCCTCCGTTCCTTCCTTCCTTCCTTCCTCCTTCGTCCCCCCTCCCTTCCTTCCATCTTTCCATCTTTTTTTCCTTCCTTCTCTCCTTTCATCCTCCCATCCTCCCTTCCTTCCTCCCTCCCTCCCTTCGTTCCTTCCTTCCATCTTTCCATCTTTTCTTCCTTCCTCCTCTCCTTCTTTCATCCTCCCTTCCTCCCTTCCTCCGTTCCTTCCTTCCTTCCATCCCTCCCTCCTTTCCTTCCTTCCTTGACTCGAGGACAACAGGAGGATTAACGGATTCATGAAGAGATGCTGAAGATGTTTTACTTTATTAATGATGTCACGTGTTTATTAGTATCATGTGACTCATAAGAAGAG